>NW_024583011.1:131497-139304 GCF_018398535.1 Haplochromis burtoni
TAGAGATAGTGTCTGTCTCCTGAATCCAAACTGGAAGCTGGTTCCACAGAAGAGGGGCCTGAAAACTGAAGGCTCTGCCTCCCATTCTACTGTTAAACCACCAGTAACCAACTAGTCTGGGAGCACAGTGCTGTACTGTACGTCAGGCCTTTTAGATAAGATGAGCCAATGAGGAGAAGCCAATATGAGATAAATGTGTAATGTAAATAGAAATGGTCACAGAACCCAGTGAAACTCCATAATTATCCTGAAGAAGACTCCCCATTATATGCAGTTTTAATTCCACTGACTAATAATTTTCATCAGTTTCTGTCAAAAACCTTTTTCTAATGAAAACTAACGCAGAAGGGCAAACTGTCATTTTAGTGTTTAGTCAGAATGCTAAAATGAAATCAAGTTGTCAGTGTTTTCACTGTTCACATCAGATTCAAACCCCTGCAGCGCCGGACCTTAAACACCGAGGACGTGCTCCACACAGTATTTCGCTGCATCAGCTCGCTCAGTCACAGCTGGCCAGATGGGATTTGCTTGTTGAAAGTTGCTAATAGGTAATGTTAGTGAGCCTGTTAATACATCTTTTGCTTATTATTCTGTTATTATATCACAACTATCTGCTCATTGATTTATCTATTTTATGTTTTTTTAAATGTGTTTATTGTGATGTCGCAGATTTGCTGAACTAAATTTTGTTATAAAGTCACAATAAATGAACGTATTAATGATTACTGTGTTTATTTTAATCCTAATCTCTTATTAAGTCTGTTGTCTTTCTTGCTACACGTGCTTATTGTATCTGTTTAAGTGTAGCTTCCACACAGTCACACACCCACAGATTCGCTGTGGTGCCGTCAGTCTTACTCAGTTACTAAATTCCTGATCAGCGCCCCCCTGGCTGTTCCATCTGATTTGAAGTGATGGTGTTCTGGTGGCACCATCTCTGTGTGCCTCAGAATAAAATGTACACTGAACACCCACACACAGACACACACACACACAGGGATGCACGCACTCATGCACTATAGCTTTCCAGCAAACCCTCAGTTGGTCCCTTTCTCTCTAATTAGTAATTAACACGTTTTTTGCACAGGCCTTTATTTATAGGCCGTCTCTTGCCAAACAGAGTACCGGTGCCAGGATCAGATGGAAGTGGAGCATGAGGTGAGCAGGGAGTCCAGACCGCTTGATAAATACACTGTAATGGTTTGGGATTAATTGACTGATCAGTCACACAACATGCAGCCACTTTTTAAATGAGTGGGTTCATTCACATTAAAGTGGCGTCATTAAAGCCACTGTTGGCCCCACTCTGCTGTTACACTTCATCTCTAACATGGATACGTCTGACATTTGAACAAAAATGATGAACACAAAGAGTAGTTTCAGAACTCCCCTCACTCTCAAACAATAGCCAACGTTTCTGCACATTTCAATGTTATGAAATAATTATCAGAATTACACATTTGACCTTTCTTTCTCTGCACAGTGTCTACAGTGGCTATGTGCTGACCACCACAACCACCACACGCTGTAAGCTTTGAGCTTAGGCACAGCTGACCCATCTCTCTGGGGTCTTAATCTGGGCTACTCTGGGCACTTAGGGCTCAGTTACAGCACTAATAAATAAATATTAGAAGCTGGGTTTACATCTCACTGTGCCCGTGCACATGCAATGAATGTACTTCAGGATAACAGCTGGATGAAACCACATTGTTTTTCTGTTAGATCCTATTACATGTTCGAGGGTCATTCTGTCCAGGACGAGCTCTGAAAGCTGATCCTGTGGTGTTGCCAGAGTTAACAATGATGTGAATGATGTGATTTGTTAACAGGTGTCTGCGATGTGAAACAGCAAATCGCTAAATACAAAAACTAAAATCTCTTAAGTTGCTTCTTAAGCAACTTAAAGAAGTCCAGATGCTTTTCTTTCCAAGCTCCTTAGACTACGATGACCTGGATGACTGAGAACCTTCACAGACATAAAATCTCTGAAGCACTCTGAATTGTTGTGGTATCAAAAAGAGAAAAACTGGGGTTAAAAAGTGTTAAAATGAGCTTTAGAGCTCTTAAAAGTTTTTTTCACCTGTGATCAGTCTTATTGCTACGTTCATGAAATGTTAAATATGACACAGTCAGCACACGTGTGTCCTCGTGTCCTGGTCAGGTGACCCAGTGTTTGTGTTTTCTGGTCACACTCTGTGCTGTTTTCTGCTAATGCTAGATTTACAGTCTTTAGGTTTCTTCCTCTGCTCCGTGTTCCCCCTGTCAGTCATGTCTCCATGTCACAGTGTCGAGTCCACGTCTTTGTGAATGTCTCGTGTTTCCTGTTTTATTTTGACAGTCCTGTGTTCCGTGTTTTCAGTTTTGCTTCCTTGTCTCATTTTGTCAGATTAGTCCCAGCTGAGTTTCCCTCCTGTATCTCCTGTTATCCTTTGTGTTTCCTCTGCCCGTTGTCGTGTCGTCCCATGTAGCTGTGTGTTCTCCTGTGGTCCTTGTCATCCTCTTAGTTTCTAGTTTTTTGCGTTAGGTTTTATTTCCCTGTACGGAGTATTTTAGAGAAATAAAGCTGCCTCTCTCAGTTCGCGAGTCCACATCCTGCCTGCTACAGCACCAGACATGACAACATCTCACTAACTTGTCTTTGCAGTCCTAAACCAGCACACTTTTATGTCTCCACAGAACTTCTGGTTACTGAAAACGGAGGATAGAAATAATATGTTTTTCATTTACTGCTGAATGTGTGCCTCACCTCTATTTAAAACATCTTTTGGTGTCACTCACTTCCTCACACACACACACACACACTTCTGT
This sequence comes from Haplochromis burtoni, assembly GCF_018398535.1. Lineage (NCBI taxonomy): Eukaryota > Metazoa > Chordata > Actinopteri > Cichliformes > Cichlidae > Haplochromis > Haplochromis burtoni. The sequence goes on from NW_024583011.1 coordinate 134,306, forward strand.
GAGAGTGATAATCAGGCTGGATGGCTGATTCTTTTCATAAATTTTAGTATCTCCTTATTTCAGGCTTTGCTGCCTCTTGACTGCCATTAGTTCCCCACAGGTGACAGAGCTGATCTCCATTGCACGCCACTCCTTTTTATGAGGTTTCCCTTCACTCACAGCACTGGTGCCTACTACGTGTCCTAGCTGGGGTTTTAATATAAGGACCGAGCCATTCTGCCTTCGGGATGCCTACCTCTTGACATTTATCATTTATTCTGACATAAAATCATTCTTTAAAGAGGTTCTGTGGAACTGCTTCAAGGTGATAAAATGTTTACCATCAGAAAACATCATCTTGCAAATGATGGACAGAGAGTCCAAGGAGGAGTCCAGGGAGAACAGGAACTCAAGGACCATTAAAAGGTTTCACGTGTCCAGTCTTAACGCCGATCTGCCAACAAAACAGAAACAAAATCACATAAAACACATATCTAAACAGTCCCAACTAAAGCTATAGGTTCATCCCACAGGCACAACGGCTAAAAGTCCTAGTAACTCAAGAAGGAAATTATCTAAGACGTTCACATTTACACCATACGTGCTGGTGGGCACCAGTGCAGCTGAGGAGCAGCACTGGTGCCCACCAGCATTTTCATGTTGGGATGCTGACTCACCATCTTTGTGGAGGGTCTGAGGTACTGGCAATAGCTTCCTCCAGCAGGATAATATTGTTACATCTTCTCAAAAAACACAACAAAGAGTCCGAAGTGTTGACCTTCAGATCTCCAGGTCCTTAGCTTGATCAGCATTCATGGGATGTGCTCGTACCAACCTGTTCCAAAAAGGCCCCGCCAGGTAAACCCACAGGGCTCAAAGGATCTGTGGTCCTAAAGCCAGACCCCACAGCGCCAGCAGAGGATGAGGAGGACAAATGTCAACAAAAACTAGAAAAAAATTAACCTGTTAACATCCTCCATTGGGTGACCAGTTTCAGCAACCATCTATCTGACAGATGAGCGAGCGGCTGCTGTCAGTTACATAAAAGTTCCCGTGTAGCTTTGGACTGATCCACCATGTTTCTCATGATCATTTGAATCATTTCCAGATAATCACACAGTCACCGAGCTTCTTGCTGATGGCCCATTCCAGCTCTAAATGGTAATTTAAAATGAGCTTATCAATAAACTAATAAACAGCAGACAAATGCAATAGTTCCTCCACCACAGGAACACAAAAAGACAGAATTAGCGAGCGAGATTAAGATGTGTGTACATGCAGCTCAAGGTGAAGAACTTACAGCTTTCAACAAATCACAAAAATATTTCCAACAGGAAACATGGTAAACCACGAGGGAGATAAAGCAGGTTTAAATGTTTGAGATTGTGAGGCAGGGAAACTTGACGTTGTTGAACAGTGAAGTGTGTTTCTGTGTATTACAACCAAGGCAACATTAGGAGCTGGGATGTGCCCATCCCAATTCATCTGTCAAAGTCATTCAACAAAACACAAAATTAGAAACCTCTTGTTGTGATATTGACAAAAAAATTTATTATCATGGACATTCTCTCTCTGTCTCTCTCTTTCTTTTTCAAGCTAAAGGTAATTATATTGGGGAACAAAAGCATACCGTTGTTGAGAAGCAGAAAAGCCACTTAAACATCAAAAACATGTCTTTGAATGAGGTTTGGTGTTGGAGCGCAGAATCTGAGGTGAATTGCAGATTTCTCTATTTGCAGCTGTGTGTGTGTGTGTGTGTGTGTGTGTGTGTGTGTGTGTGTGTGTGTGTGTAGACAACAGACTGAGGAACAGCTTGTATCCTAGAAATGTCTATAAGTATTTCATGAGAGAGGTTTGTGCTTTTTAAATGGAGGTCCATTGGACCTAAAGGTTTTTGGAGCAGCTCCTGGTGACTCTCAGTGGTATTTAAGATACTTCCTACGGGCTTTGCTTTTTAAATCAACCTTTCAAATATGAATCATTTGGAGGTGTGCAACTATACACACCTCCAAACTTCTTGTGGCCTTCAGATTAGATCAGGAGCAGTGTGGAGAGAGCTTCATGGATTGTGTTACCATGGCCAAGCAGCTGCATACAAGCCTTACATCATCAAGTGCAATGCAAAGCATCGGATGCTGTGGTGTAAGGCACATTACTACGGTGGCCCTTAAAGACAAAACACGTACAAACTCCGAAGCACATTGCTAGCGTTAACTGAACTTCCAAAACAGAGCTACCTAGATCACTTAAATTACACAATTGAAAGCATATGTGTATTGTTTGTGTATTTATACACAAGCACTCATATATATTCAAATAATTTAAAAAAAAAATTCATTTACCTGTTACTACCACACACCAGATCCGGTCATTGGTACTTGCTGGCTTGTGTAGCCACCAGGTAACAAAAGCTCAACACTGCCCCCTAGCATCCTGGAGCACTTCTGTTGTGTTTTGGAGTTTGTACGTTGCTTTGTCTCCAGGGTCCACCGTACAGTACCACTGATCTGCAGAGCAGTGCTTCTGTTTGTCTGACTAAACTGTGCCAAGTGTAAAGGTCAGTGTGTTGCCCTTAAGGCATTTCTCTGAATAAATATGTTCATAAGTTTAAAAATAAATAATTCTAAAAATATTTGTCATTAAAAAATATAAATACATGTTGTTAAAATGAAACCCTTTCCATACGTTTTAGTTAAAAGGAAAAGATCGCTAAAATGTATTTCCTGTTCTGGCGGCGCACTTCCGGTTTCGGTCAAGCACTTCCGGTTTCGGTCAAGCACTCGGTTTTTGCTGAGAAACAGGCTCCACATGCTAAAGGCAGTATGGAAATGTAATCAGATACCATCTACTCTGAATTACCAGGCTAGAACGCTGTAAGTTCCTTTATATGACACTTTATACAGAGAGGTTGGATATTAATGTATATTTTGCTAACATGTTTTAGTGAGAGTAATGCACTTTATTGATGTAAACATGCTTCTGCCTGTTGAGATGGAGTTTATTTTCTGTCATTTCCTGTTCCAACATGACTGTGCATGCATGGTGTAGGAGAACTTGACTGGCCTGCACTGAGTCCTGACCTCAACCTGACAGAACAGAGCAGAGTTTGCGAGTCAGGCCTTCTTGGAAGTGCAGTCCTACATATTTGTTTAATATGTGCATTGAAAGACATATCCTGGTCAAAAACAATGCCAGCATCATCATTCCTGCAGTTGAACTAATTGGTGTGTGTTATCTGGCTTCATGGACAGATAGAGCTGGGTGTCATCAGCATAGCAGTGAAAATGTTTGCTATGTCTATGTCTAATGGTACTGCCTACAGGAAGTATGTATGCACTGTAAACAGAATAGGTGCTAGCATGGACTGAATGAAGGCTTGGAAACAAACAGTGGTTTGAACCACGAGTTAGACCAGACTGACACTGAAGCTTTGGGAGACGTTTGCTTTGGAAGAGACCTGGAAACAGGCATCAGGACCCGAGCAGCTGAACTAGCTTTAGCTCACAGGCTAGAGATTGCAGAGGACTAACAGGCAAACAGCTAGCCTATTTGAACTGGAGTGTAAGTGTAACAGATGCTGCCCAAACTAAGCAAACTAAACAAAGACCAGAAGTAGCACAGGTTTGATGATTTCAACATTAAACGTGACTAAACAAAAGCTTACCTCTATGATCATTCTAAATTTCCTGGCAGATCCCAAACATGTATAAAAAAGATGAAATTTAGACTGGTGGATGAAGGAGATCAGAAGAGGAACTTCAAACTATAGACTGGGAACAGGAGAATTCAGGAACGTAGACAGATGGCCTGGTGGCCAGAGCACAGGGAAACTGTAAAAATGGAGAGAAATTACACAAAGTTCAAAAGTAATTGTAACTTAAAAGCAAGAAAGAAGGAATTTTTAAAATCGAACAAGAAGAAATTTTTATCAAGAAATCTTATTTTGGTATCCATGGATCAAAAAGAAAAACAAAGGGAGAAGAACTCCCTGTGTCCTAGACATGATTTTTATTTCATGGCCAAGTTTAAATACATTACATTGATATAAATATTGTAATGAAAAAGTAATAATGTTAATCTTAATGTTGATCTTAATCATCTTAATATTTGTTATTGTGAATAAAAAAAACTTGAGATGTCAAAATTTCTGCCCAGTTTAGGCGGCAGCTTCCTACGAAGGACAAGCAAAAGAAATGAGACCGGGACAGAGGATAGAGAGGGTAAAGTTATGACTCACAAAGAGAAAGAGCCGGCGTTCAGAAACATCTGAGCGGTAAAACGAGGCAGGTGTTTAATTTGAGAATTAAGGTAGTGTGAAAGTTCATAAGTATGCTAATAGCACTGAGTCTCAGTCTGCCAGATGAAGCTTCCTCGACTGCTCAAGAGGAAAAAGAAATCCACCTAAAAACCTGTCGGGGTGTGCACAGTGAAATTTCATCCTCATTCAGCTCACATATGAGAAAAAAAGAAAAAAAGCATTTAGGCACGTGGCTGCGTCCACTGGCTCTAACCATAACATACATAAATCATTTCTCTGCAGTTTGTGGTATGTAATTCCTCTCTGATCGCTGCTGACGCTAAAAGAAGTATTAACATGAAGGAGGCAGCATATTTGGATACATACACTTCATGCCCTAAGCCCACCAGGAGGCTGAGGCAGGCAATCCAGGCAGTAGAGTCACATCAGTCCCACCGTGCCTTTAGTTCGTTCCAAATGTTTATGGAAGAGAGAACCTTTGACACTATTTAATAACTACTTATTGATTGATTTAATGTGATTCTATTCTATAATACCTGTAAGCTAATCTTAAAATTGATGCTCAAAGAACAAATACATTTTAGTAAGAAGAAGAAATTTCAAACTACTGCTTGAAGAGCATATCACATTTTTGTGTAATTCAATTCAATTCAATTCAATTTTATTTACAGTGGGGCAAAAAAGTATTTAGTCAGCCACCGATTGTGCAAGTTCCCCCACCTAAAATGATGACAGAGGTCAGTAATTTGCACCAGAGGTACA
>NW_024583011.1:158766-169049 GCF_018398535.1 Haplochromis burtoni
CATTCCAGGATCCAGGTGTGGGGCATTGAGTCATAGGCCTTCTTGTTATCAATCCAGGCAGAGCACAGGTTGGTCAGCCTGGTCTTGCAGTGTCGGGTGACCGCTCCGTCTACCAGCAGCTGGTGTTTTGTGCCTCCGGTATCCTTTCTGTGCGAAATCCAAGCCAAATTCAAGATTCATAAAAAGACAAATTCACTGTACATATCTGTATTTATGCACCTAAAAGAGGTGAAAAAAGTTAACGCTAATTATTTAATTCAATTCAGTTATATTTGCATAGCTCCAAATTCTAACAACAGTTGGCACAAGGTGTTTTATATTGTAATTTAAAGACCCAGCAATAAAACAGAGAAAACCTCAACAATCATAAGATGTCCTACTAGCAAGCATGGTGATAGCAGGAAGGAGAAAACCCCTTTTAACAGGAAGAAACAGAACCAGGCTCAGGGAGGGGCGGCCATGTTGTGGCAATGATCAGCTTTAACCATCAATGTTTCATTACATAAAGAGACGGGAGGAGAGTAAATCACAGTCTATACAGTAAAGACAGGTGAAATATCTCACACAGGTAATTTGTTACATTATTGATGTTTGGTTGTGTCACAGCTGTGAGTTATGAGTCTGAGACACTGATTTGAAACTCTGCATGATTAAATTTCATGAAATCAACATTGTCACTACATACATATAAATACAACTGAATAAAAGCCAGAGTCCCTGTCAATACTTTAAACTTTTCAGCTCAACTTTTTAAATCTTTTTTTCAGGCCAGCTTGTAGAAAGGTGTCATGTATATTCACCTAAATCTTGTTAATTAGCATCTAAAGTTGATGCCCTGGACAAGTTTTCCCAATTAAAGAGCTTGGAATAATGTCACGGCTCAGAGAAGACCTGTGATCGGGCAGGGTGTAATTTACTGCCAAATTACACCCCAATCCTTAAAAAAATTTAATTGGTATCAAATCTGGTCAAGGTAGAGTTAGTAACTGTATCAAGCAATTTTTTTCTTTCCATTAGAGTACTACTCAGTTTTGCATTTCTAATAGTCTTATCTTTGTGCTAGAATATTGATTTCAGGTTATTGCGAAGAAACGAGTCGTGAAGGACCTCTAACGAAAACCAACTTGTCTCACACGTGAACACACACTGCTTCCTGTAAGTCTGAGGATGGTGCTGGCCTCAGATGGAGAGAGGGAGGACTAGATGAAATATAACCCGTCTGGAACCTGACTGCTATAGAAAGAGGTGACCCCGGTGTGTGTGTGTGTGTGTGTGTGTGTGTGTGTGTGTGTGTGTGTGTGTGTCTTGCGACAGGGCTAGGGGTCTTGGCATCCCACTGCAGGGCATGTCACATGAAGGAAGTATGGGCTGGTGAATGGTCACATCCAGCTGGGATCACATCTGGACTCCAGGGAAAGGGACAAAGACTGAACTCAGAGGACTCGTGGCCAGCTTTGAAGACATAGCGCTCAAAGTCAGCAGTACTTGCTAAATGCAGTGGTCTCCAACCACGTGTCATTCAGAGTCAGGCGTCTGCAGCTTTTCAAACTGAATTCAAATAAGCTCTGATTAGTTTTTTCTGCATAGTTGTAGATGAGTTATCAGTTGCTGTAGTTTATTGAAACTTGGAATATACAGAGTGGAGACGTTGCTGGGAACACTGAAATAGCCTTAAGAGGCCTTGTGAGTAAACTGCTAAAAACATTTAAACCACATATTGGCGCTTATAGATGACAGTTTAACATCTTTGTCATTTCTTGAGATCAAATGATGTAACAGCGGTCAATAGAAACCAGAATCATCCACACTTTGAAGACTGCTTTCAGAGTTATACCTGTAGAATTCTTGATGACATTATAAGAGTTTATAAAATCCTTGAATGCATGTATATGTGTAACCTATGAGAGATACGTTCATTGCTTGTTAAGCATGATGGGCCATAGTGTCAGTGTCTAAGCAGAATAGGAGCTACAAAGTCAAACTGTATCATCTTTGCCTCAAAGGGATTTGTAGCTCTCTTTAACTGAGTGTAACTAACAATGATCTGAGTGACAAATTCCGGTGCACTGCCGAGGTAGTCTGTAATGTCAAAGACAACTGTCCCTCTGAGGCCCTTTTTGTGTGCATTTAGGGTTTTGTTCCCCCTCCCCCTGCTATTTCCAACCATTAGTGCCTGCAGATCTGTGCAGATAAGGAGGGAAGGTTGCAGGGCTGCCGCAGCCTCTCAATCAGGCCAGCGAGGCCTTTGGCATCGAGCCCAGATGGAGACAGAAAACACTGGAGGCTGCACAGAGGAGTTTTTGGTGAGGGAGGGATGATTGGGGGGGAGGATAGATTATGGGGGGTGAAATCACCCCGGTCTTAGGTGCGGGTTAACATACTCTCTCTAGATCGTTTGGTGGTGTCCATTCACAGAAACACACCAGTCAGTTCTCAATCTGCCTCTTTGCTTCCAATAGCCAGAAATTATTTGGCAAATGGTCTTCTGACCAAGCAGTGCTGTTACATGCCCACCGTGCAGGTCCCACCATACACCCTACGTTTATATTTCGTGCAAGGTTGATGATATATGGTAAATGGACTAGTTCTTATATAGTGCTTTTCCACTCTTCTGAGCACTCAAAGCGCTTTACACAACTTGTCTCTAAACAATCACTAAATATCGTAGTCATCGATAATGACAGAATGTAAAGACATTATAATGACTTGACTTATTGCTTTTATTTTGAAATTCCACAGTGGCAGAAACCAGATATTCAAAGACAGCAAAAGTTTGATGTTTTTTGGATAGGGCTAAACCCCTGGGGACATTTCTATTTCAGCTGTTATTTATACTCTAAACTGTCAGAATACCAAAGATGAAGCAGTATTATTACAGTATCATTACAGTACAAACTACAAAACATTGTGTCTGACTGCCATCACAAGTCTGTACATCTGGATCATGACAGTCGGTGAGAGAACAATGAATGCAGTGCTTGTGTGTGCTTGCGTGCCTGCATGTGTGTATGCGTGCATGCATGCATGCGTGTGCGTGTGTGTGTGTGTGTGCTTGACCCTCGCTCAGCTGATTATCATCCTTAATCTATCCAACAGACTTTATTTGTGTGAGTCCTCTTCAAACCTGAGCCCTGGCCTTAGGGACACACACACATGTACAGACACACACACATGTACATTGTAGGCGTGCACACCTGGTCACTCCGTCTCTCTTCACTCCTCTCTGCCTCCGTCTCCTCATCATTTCCACCCTCATTTCCTCACCGTGTTAAGATGCTTATTTTCTATCTCTTGATCTGCAAGTCATCCTTAAACCTTTTAACATGGCTCTGGCCCCGCAAACTAATCATATTCCATAAATATTTAAAAAGGGCAGGAATCTGCTGGAGGTTGCCTTATCTGGAGCCCTGACGATAATCATCTTAACCAAGCCCATTATGATTTTAATTACCCGTCTTTGATTTCCTAAGTCGGAAGTGTGGTTATTCCTGGCCCCTTACGGTAGATTTCAGGTTAAAAGGGTCTCTGGGATTAGCTCCCCCTGATAATTGAGTCCATGTCAAAACGTAGATTTATCCGTGCAGAGATGTTTAAAGTTAAAATCTACAGATCCCCTTTCCTTAGCCAATCAGAGTGATGTTACAGAGCTGATTCTGAAGGATGCCACTGGCTGCTCATTCCTTCAAACAGTCGAGAATCGAGGGTGACAGCACCCAGGTTTTATTTCCCAAACACATTATTCTGCTTCCTTTGAATAACTCAGAGACTCAAACGGGAAATTTTCTTCTCTTTTGCTGTGTTTAATTTTTTGGTTCATGAGTATAAGCGACTATTCACTCTGTCGCGGTCCTGGGTGTTTAGATCCAGGGTTTGATTCTTAGTGTGCTTACTGTATCCAATCCAATCCAATCCAATTTTATTTATAAAGCACTTTAAAATACCCAGCACAGGAACAAAGTGCTGTACAGAAAGTAAGTTAAACAGCAAATTAAATAAATAAATCACATAAGACATAAAATTAAAATTAAAATTAAAACAGCCCTATGTTAAAACAAAACAAGATAAAACAGCATCGAGTCACCTAAAAACAACTAAAATAAAATAAAAATAAATATAAAAACCAACATCTCACGTGGTGTCAAAGGCCAAAGTAAAGAGGTGGGTTTTCAAGAGTGACTTAAAAACAGGTAAAGAAGTGGCCTGTCTAATCTCTAAAGGAAGCTCATTCCACAGTTTGGGAGCTGCTACAGCAAAAGCACGATCTCCTCTAAGTTTACGCCCAGTCCTGGGTATCTTCAGGAGCAGCTGATCAGCTGACCTGAGAGAGCGGGTGGGTGTATAAGGCTGTAGCAGCTCAGAGAGATAAGATGGGGCGAGGCCATGGAGAGCTTTAAAAGTAAATAAAAGAATTTTAAAATGAATCCTAAAAGAAATGGGCAGCCAATGAAGTGAAGCTAAACCAGGGGAAATGTGCTCAAACTTTCGAGTGCCAGTTACTGTACATATTTCTGTCTTCATACATGTGTGTTAGTGTTAAGTTGCTCTCTGTTACCTCCTCGTGTGTCAGGACCTCAGTTTTATTTGTTAGAGTTATAATATAGCTGCTTATTGTTTTCTGTTTAGTTTTTCATCACCTCCTGTTACTCTGTCTTTTACTACCATTGCCTGTATCTCATTACCCTGATGCGTCTTTGTCACATCACTTTCTCGCGTGTCCCCTGACTGGACTCAGAGTCTCAAACCTGTGATGATTCTTCTTTTATTGGGCTGGCCATGTCCAGCTCTCCTACAGAGCCATGGCTCAGCCTCTCCACCTTATCACAGCTGCCCAGAATTTCAGCCTCATTGGTATCGAGCAGAATGGAGGTGACACTGGCCGGAGCCCCAGCTAACTCCCAGCCAGCTCCTCCAGCTGTGTGGTCCTGGGTCTTGGACCTAGGGGTTTTCAGTTTTTGGATGTTTGTTGTTGATTCTTAGTTTGCTCATTGTTTACATTTTTATGTTCATACTTCACACTTTTTTAGTATTTTGAGTTTTTCATTATTAATTTCACTGTCATAGTAAGTTTCTAGCAGGATCCAACTAACAGACTCAAACAAGAGTACTTAGGAAATAATCTTTATTCAACTGTATTTATACAGCAAATCACAACAGCAGTTGCCTCAAGGCACTTAATATTGTAAGGAATATACAGGTAAGGAATATACCCTGTAATAATACAGAAAAAACAAATAAAACCTGTGCAATCATACGACCCCCTGAGAGCATGTGCTTTGGTGACAGGGGAAGGAAAAACTCCCTTTTAACAGGAAGAAACCTCCAGCAGAGCCAGGCTCAGGGTGGGGCAGCCATCTAAAACAGGACCAAGATGCCATAAAGAGAGGCAGAGATTAATAATGATAGTGACAATGATAGTGGTTGAGGACTTTTTTCAGAGAACAGAGGTCATTTAAACTGCAACTCTGCTGTGAAGTGACATTTCTACAGCACCAGTGTGCTTGTTTCAGCAGCCACACATGCTACATTTGATTTGACCTATAAATATGTTTCCATATAAACCTTTAGCCCTGCGTAACAATGATTTTTATCTTTGCGGCTCACAGATTCTGTCAGCTACTTCAGTGTAAAAGTATTTGTAACTACGCCTCATTGTCACCTGATGATATCCTAGTTACTCCGATGCTAACGTCATCATTGAAAGTGTAATGTTTGTGTCTACTTTAACCCCCTGAAGTATTGTAGTTACCTCACCCCAGTGTTTTAGAAAGTGAACAGGGGATTTTTCAGGGAGCAGTTCGATGTGTGTTAGAGGCAGCGTTGTTCAAGTTACTTGAAAAACGTAGTTACTTATTACGGATTACTTCTCCAAAAAAGTAATCCTCCCAAAGAGTTAAATTACTGACTACTTATTTTCAAAAGTAATTTGTTACTTATTACTTAGTTAATTTTTAAAAACATGGCACACAACCTGACTTAATAGACCTTCCAGCCCAATTCATTTTATGCATAATCCATCAATTAAAAATGTAATCAAATGTAAAAACTTTTTAAAAAGTGTTTTGTGAGTTTTAACATTTTAACTTTATACATATTGCATTAACCATGACTTTAATTATATGTAACTGTCTTTGACTTGAAGAAATTGTCCAACATTTAAACCTATTTTCTGTATATTCCAGCGTATAAAATAAAATCATGTTTTGTATTTACACTCGCTCTTTCAAATAGATGCAAGTAAAGCACAGAAGAAATAAATAAAGTCTAAGATTCAGCAGCACCACTGTGTTTTTTGGATTATAAGGCGCATTAAGCAAAACAAAACAGTCAGATAAGTCAAACTTTACTCAGCTCATTCTTCTTGCTTCCTCCACTTCTGTACCATTGATTCATTAATGTTGAATTCTCTCACAGCGGCTCTATTCCCATGTTGTTGCAGTATATTAATGACTAACCTCGTATTGTGGATGGATTATTTCAGTTGTTCTCCTGACTGAAGTTTGGTCCGTTTACAGCATCCTGCCATGTGATTGCATTTGTCTCTGAATTGTTTCAGAAATCTCTCAGTCAGAACATGCTATATCATGTTTAGGTGGAAGCTAGCGAGCTAACTTCCTGCTAACTTCTAACTCTGATAAATTTAATAAATTCTGTTTTCATGGATTTTTAACTCTCAGTGATGCTGCAGTGTTTGTTTGACTTTGGGACCTGAAGCAGACGGAGCTTTGGACCCAGATTACTCCGTGAGGCTCCTGACTACGGTAGCCGTAATGCTATCAAGCAGTGCCGCTTCGTAGCTTACCAAAGTCGTACTAAAACATTTTTTACAGATTTTTGAGCGCCGTGTAGCACATAAAATTGGTTCGAGGTCAGTAAGCACAACCAGAATTCATACATAAGGCGCACTGAAGATTTTTGAGAAAATTAAAGGATTTTAAGTGTGCCCTGTAGTGAAGAAATTACGGTATGTCCTGTTGCTCTTAAATCTATTGTCACCTGTTTAGCAGGAGTGGGGCGGGTGGAGGTTTGCCAGGTGCCACAGCGGTCATGTCAGTGGGGGATCCGGGGGTTTCTCTATGAATTTCAAATTCAGTGTGCTCGGTCCTTGCTCAGATTTGAAGTTTAATTCTTTGCTGTAGAAAGAAGTTTTCTTCCCACACAGAGTGCACAGCAGATGTTAATGTTTTTGTTACTTTTACAAACTCAAAGTAATGTAAATACGTCCAAGCTTTAAACGCTGTATGGCCGTACTCTCCTGCACTCCATATTCTCTCATATACTCCAAGGCAATCTCTTACATTACTCGTTACTTGAAAAAAGTAATCGAGTACAGTATTGCCCTACTTGTAATGCCTTACTGCCCATCTCTTGTTAGAGGGAATAATAATTCTTATTGTCACAGCTTTGCTGAGTCAGCAGGGGCCTTGGGTTTACATCTAGACTCATGCCTCCTTGGACCTCCCAGATTTAGGCCTCAGACAATCAGGATTTAGAACGTCTTAATATTGCCACTGATAGTAGATGCACTACCCTCTAACACATGGGTTTCATTCATTCATACTGGCAGCTACTTGAGTTTCGCTTGACTCTAGCTTGCACTTAAAGTATTATCAGAAACCATAGACACATACAGTACACCACCTGGTGTCTGTGTGCATGTTTATAGTGCCAAGGTGGCAGGAAGCATACTTCTCCTTGCTGTAGGCCATCAGCATTGCTGCTGTTGCCAAAGCATGTAGCCCTGCAGACAGCCAAACCTCATTGTGCATAAAGAGGAACATGCTGTCTGGAAAGCGCTGATCTGGCTTTGTCTGTACCCAAACCAATGACCCAACCGACCCCTCCATCCCACCCCTACATCTGCTTTGAAATAGCAAGAAAGCGACTACAAGGAAGAGGCTGTGAGTAACTCCATCAAAGAAAACGTGTGGATACCTGCACAGCCGTAAGGCTAATATACACACTGTATGCATTCACATGGGAGCTGTCCAAGCCCACATATTGGCACAAAGGGACACTGGTGCACTCACACAGACTGTCACAGGGTTTAGAAATTTATGATAATTATGTCTGAAAAAATTACCTTAGAATCCAGAGTTTTTTGTGCTCAACAGGCTCTTTGCATTTTTACTGCCAGCTTGTTAAGTGAACTCACCGTCCAACAAGCTACTTACACAGAAACGGCTCATGACTCATAAGATAATCACTGTTAACATATAAAATTCTTTTTCCTTGGGGTTACAGAGTCGGTGTAGTAGGAATAGAGCACAGTTCACTTGCCTCCTGGACATTTTATAAAATCAAAATCATCCTTTTAAAGAGCACAAGAAATACAACTTAACACCCAAAGGCCTGGTTTTTTAGATTCATGTGTCCTTCTCAGTTCACTTCAGTTCAGTTTTATTTCTATGGCACCAAATCACAACAACACTAACTTCAAGGTGCTTTATGTTGTGAGGTGAAGCCCTGCAATATGTCATGTTACAGCGTTACTCCAGAAATGGATTCAATAATGTTTTTACCTGTATGTAGACACACAGTCCCCCACAATGACAAAGTGAAAATAGACCACTGAAATTATTTTTGCTGCTTTCGTGTGCACTCCTTGATAATTAGGTTCCCTAACTCAGCACACTCTGGTCTCTACAAGGCCAAAATACCAGACAACAATGGCTGACATTGTGATGGCTGCATGTATTATTTACATACAGTCCATGAACATCACACACATGTTGTGGGTAGCTCACAGACAGCATTTAAAGCACTGATGTCGTCTCTCAGGATAAGTGTTGCTCCCTCCTCTAAGTGAAACATATAAATATTATACCAATATTACAGTAAAACGTGTTTTCTTCTTGTGTTACATTTTGAAGCGTGTGTGGCACACCTCCCCAAAGACCCCCGATATTACATCCTAATGCACTACACACACACACAGAATGCAGTTGCCAAACCAAACACACACAGCTGTCACACTAAGACCCCATCCAAACTAACACCTCTTCTTCTTTGTGAATATGGAGAGCGTTTTGGCAGGAGGTGCTGGCCTAATAGCCATTTAGCTGATTCCAGTGAGGAGATATTGGGGGAAAGTTGGTGGCGAAGTGCTTTCATGCTGACTGCCAGTGCTGGAGAGCCCCGGCTGCCTTCCATCTCCTGAATGAGAAGCAAATTATTCCAAATCATCTGGGAATGAGAGGCAGAAGCAAACCCTTTTATTTTTTGGATGCATTAACAATGTTTTCGCTCGCTTTGTTGGTGGCATCAAAAAGGTGGGCCCTGCCAAAGATTAGCCGGATAAATTGCCTAATTGATCCATTCACTTTTTAACTGATGCTTTATTAAGAGGCTCTGGAGTGAAGACGGGAGGTGGGGAAAGGCTGGGAATGTTGCTCTGGCTGCACACACACACAGCATGGAAAATCATCTGCATTTTAGGTTTGAAAATGCAGAACAAAGACAACTCGGAATCTGATTAGAGGAATTAGAGTCCACAAACCAAGTCTATAATAAACTGAACTTTTTCCCTCAGTCTTTGCTGAATTTATGTATGAGTACACATCACCATGTACATTTCTGTCAGCCGGTAAGTGTCCCGGCTTTTCCTCATTCTGGGTTATTCATGGAGATATTAACACGCTTCATCATAATCAGTCTTCCTAACTGTTAGCATATTAAAAAGCGTTAATCCCTGCATAAATATTGGGGAGCTTACACTATTAAGGTGATGGATGGAGGATGTTCAGACGTACCACCTAGTACCACAGAGTGACTGTGGGACAAAGTGCAGGGATACACATGCTGAGCCCCCCCCACTACTCCATAAAAAACTGTAACATTGTTTACATTGTTTTTATGTGCTTCACTTATACTGAAAAGAAAATGTAACATTATGTATCTTGTGCGTGTGAAAGTGTGTTTCTTCTGTAGATTACACTTGTTTTTGTCCTGATGTCAGCAGTTATATATACGTAGTGTATATGCACACAACTCAACATAAAATACATTTATTATCTTATAACTCCACACATCAAAGATTCAGAGTTTTGGAATGTGAGCATGAATAAGTGCAAAGTAACATTTTACTAAACAGAGACCTTCACTGGAATTCAGCATCTTCTTTTCCTCCTGATCTGATGGAGCCATGCATCCATACTAGTCTGGAGCTGCTTCAACTCCACACACACTTGTCTACACACTGAAACACACAAAAACATTTACCGTTAGTATACACATTCACATTTTGGAGTTGCAAAAGAAAAAAAAGGGAAAACACAGCTTATCCC
>NW_024583011.1:169069-174059 GCF_018398535.1 Haplochromis burtoni
AACTTTCATTGACATAATGTTTTCCCTAGCCCCTTACCCTAACCATTAAAAATAAATGCCTAACCCTAACCCTTACCCTGAACCTTTCCATAACCTAATTGTACCCCTGACACTAAAAACACATGCCTTAAAAATGCCTTTAAATGCCTTCAAATTTGTGAGGACCGGTTTGTGTGTCCAGACAAGTGACTTTTGGTTCTCACAAGTATAGTAGAATGCAGATTTTGGTCCTCACAAAGATAGCTAGACAGGAACACACACACACACACACTGGAGAACCAGCAGTGGGTTTGGACAGGCCTACAGTGTCTGACGAGTTCTGCTGACTTGGTACTGCCTGGCTGCTGAGCTTGGCAGAAGATGAAACCAGCCTCCTTGGTCTCCACTTCACTGAATTCCATGGTGACACTTGTATCAGGCTGGATTTCATTAGGAGCCTAAGCCCACCAGGCTTCTAGTAAGTAGGGCCAAGACTCTGGAAGAGTGTCAGGATCACGCTTGGAGCAGTTTCCCTGGTTAACATCTACTGCAGAGATCACACATCTGTTGCAGCGCTCGATATATGGGGAATTACACAGGTCTCCTTGTTGTTCTTGGGGCAATATTCCATATCATAGCATGGCTGTTAAAGGGAAACATTGTCTTTTGGGTTTGGAGTAAGATCTCCTCATTTATCTGAAATTCTCATCTTTAAAGAACCCAAATCTTGTAACTTAGGAACTATAAGATCAAAACACATAAAGGATACGTGAGCTGAATAAATGGATTTGGTATAACTGTCCTGTTTGGTATGTGGCTAAACTGCCCCCATACCCTGAAACTAAGCAGTGCTGTAATGAAAAGGTTTGGATCAGGAAGAAGTCACTCAGTCACTCACTTTGGTGATTTTATATGGCAACACTGAGGAGACAACGACTAAAGTCAGTGTGGTGGAACAAACTCTGCTGTTAGAGGTCAAAATAAGGTTTCAATTTTCTGTCTGATAAATGAAAAAATCCACTACAACACTCTCACTGTACGTAATGTAGCAGTGGTTAGTCTGTTTGTTTCTTTAGTTTAACATGCATGCAATCCTGAGACACTCAGGCTTTGGTGTGAGTCTTATAAAGACTTTCTGACCCGTCTGCAGACTTGTCACATTTCGTGGTCTCGTCGTCACAACGTGTCTACTTTTTCCTACGCTGCCTTGTGTCTGTTTTGTGAAGGACAAAGATCACAGCTTGATCTTACATCAGGCCACTGCTTCCTGCACGTGAAGCATTCAGGGCACAGACCCCGAGTAAATCACCAATCACTTTGTGTTGTTTTTCGGAAACAAGTAGGGGGGTTTAAACAGATAGGGGGAAGGTCAAAGTCCATCCTCTCGTCTGTCTTTCTGTCCCTCCGAGCTCTTATCTGTTGCTGTCAGTGGCCACTAACTGACGTCCTCGCTCAGCGGTCAGGTCCTGGCAGCCACGCCGCATCAACACCACCTGATACACAACCAGTACAATAACAAGTAAATAAACAAGGAGGACACAACGATGCCCAAACCTATAGCCTCCCTATCAGCGATCTCTCTATCCACCCTTACCTCCCTCAGCCAACTGATTGACTTTGTTCTGGTCACACTTTACCATCAGCCAAACTGACAGCTGCCCCTCTTTGTTTGAGAGGAAAGTCAGGCTAATCTCGAGGCTAAAGTCATCATGAGTCCAATTGATAGTGACCTGGTTTTGTGACAAGTAGACTGCACAGCGGAGCAGTTAGGTTTCAGTAATGATGAGCACATAAAACAAACAGAAAAAGTCATGTAATTTTCTTTCAGTATCAGTGCATGTGCATA
This sequence comes from Haplochromis burtoni, assembly GCF_018398535.1. Taxonomy (NCBI): domain Eukaryota; kingdom Metazoa; phylum Chordata; class Actinopteri; order Cichliformes; family Cichlidae; genus Haplochromis; species Haplochromis burtoni. The sequence continues at coordinate 170,895 of NW_024583011.1, forward strand.
AATTATGCATATTTAAATTAAATGCATAGTTAAAACCATTAAAAATGAATCACTGAATTCTTTTAACTGATATATTTTTCTGCATTTTAGGGACATTTTCAGTAAATGTCAGTGGATCAAAAGCTTTTTAGTCTCACATAAAACACTTTGGATAAACTACTGTACTGTCTGTTTTTAGACTGGATATCCTCTTTAGTAAATACAGCACATGTGAAGTTATATTAACCACTTTAATACATATTAGTACCATCAGTAATCACTCATTCCATAAGTGTTGCCTGAGTTATTTCAGTTCCACAGCTGTGTACTATTGAGTATAACATTAAGCCATATTAGCCGGTGTTCCTGTGACCCTGTAGCCTGGAATTACGACGTTCTGGGCCTAACAGTAAGTTCCTAAAGGCATAAGATCAGAGCGGGGCTTCCACTGTGTATTCTGTTTCATGAGTCATCACCCTGACATGTGCTGAAAGGACTTTTGAAGAGGGAAAGTGTTTGTTAATCAGTGTGTGGGTCAGCATGTAACAGAATATTTTGGCCAGTGTTATGTGGCTGTGCTTTGATCAAGGGCTGCTATTCTGTTTGAATGAGCCATTTGGCTCAAGGCAGAAGAAATTCCCGGGGACACAAATCTGGGCAGCTGAGGGTTAATATGATGATGTTTAAGGGGGTTTGCTGATACCCTAGACTGAGATTTTCCCAACACTTTCATATCAAACATTAGATTGCAGAGCTCCATTCACTTTGATGTAGTACTACACATACATGTCAGTATTTTGCTGCTTGTTCTGGATCAGTTGAGCTGCCAAACTGACTAGTTTAGGAAAACTAACTTTAGGCAGAGACTTTCCACCCTTATGGAAAAGATATATATAAATCTTATAAAGTTTGTATCTGTCTTGTGTGAAGCTTGTATGAAAAGCACACAAGAGTGAGAACAGATATAAGATCCCTTGAAAAATGATATAAATGAAACTTGTATGTTTTGGATACTTACTGAAACAAAATATGAAAGTGATGACAAAGTGGCCACTTTCATGAGTAAATCATATCAGCCTTATATGATTCACTATGTGAAGTAGGCCACATCTGATGCAAGTCTTTTAGAAGGTTTTACTATTTCTTTTCCAAACAGGCAACCAGATACATGCTACTGCCATCCATCCGTCTTTAGGTTTGCTGCAAAAGAGAAATGCTGTAAATTAGAACTGAAGGAGTAGAAACACAACAACATAAAATCAGCTTACATGACAGTGGAATTATACTTCTGTGGTAAATATATGTATGTAAACTCTGTGTACTAACATGATATCCACATCTCGAGAAATGTAACTACTAATAATGCAGCTACACTGTAGTCCCCACAAACAGACCCACAGATGAACTCTGTGCTATTTACCACACAGACAGACTTGCACAGACTGTCGGCTGAGCTAGCTGCAGGTCACACCACAGCAGAGCTTTGGGTAGACCAGAGGCACCTTGAAATCCAAACTGGTGACTGACTGGTTTTCTGATCTTTCAGTGGCTGTTACTTTTGGGACGGCTGCTAAGTTTGTGCGATCTTCTCTTATTGCTGTGTGATCGCGTGTTCAGTTCACCAGGTTACTGACATTTAGACATTAATATTGCAGGTGATTATTTCTATCTCCCTTCTCTTACTTTCTAAACAAGCTCCTGTATCACCAAAAAGAAACAAAAACACTGGATTACTCCTACTTTCTCTAAATTTGTTCAACACTTTTCCAAAGAACAGACTTTAATAAATTTTTTGTATTTTTATTTGTTGTCTTTATCTATGTTTACCTGTTTGAGCATTCAGCCCTGTGTTTGTTTGCTCTGTCTGCAAATTTCAATTTCAAGAAAAGAAAATTTTGCTCGCTTAAATTTTGTCATCTTTTGTTGAAGCCCACTGGAACAAAGAAGGGACCCAGGTTTCATTTTTTCAGAAAGAAACTTTTTAACATGCACTTGTTTTTATAGACAGACGTGTCTAATGCTACACTCATGTCACTGCCAATCACCAGCTGAAGAGAGAAACATGTGGGCCAATCATTACGTCGTATGGATGCAAATGAAACTACAGCATAAAGCTTCCTGGAAGTCTGACAGTGTTGGTAAGCATGTTTCCTTATTGTGGTGCAAAGGAGGTATTCATTATGTTTCTGCATAAATGAAGTGAATAAACATGACATTTGTCTGTGAAGGTTCTCAGGCATCCAGGTCATCGTAGTGTAAGGAGCTTGCAAAGAAAAGCATCTGGACTTCTTTAAGTTGCTTGAAGACGTTTCACCTCTCATCCGGGAAGCTTCTTCAGTTCTAAGGTCAAATGGTGGAGAGTCCCAGATATAAACCTAGTGGGAGTATCCCCCCACAGAGGGACAATGGACCCCCTGATGATCCTCTACCTAATCACATGAGCCAAGGTGTGAAAATGGGTGTAGGTCACAATTAGCCAGGGTTTCGGGTGAGCTCATTGTGAAACCTGGCCCCAACCTCACTCTCACTCCCACCCGGTCGCAGCAGATGGCTCCGCCCCTCCCTGAGCCTGGTTCTGCCGGAGGTTTCTTCCTGTTAAACGGGAGTTTTTCCTTCCCACTGTGACCAAAGTGCTGCTCATAGGGCTCATATGATTGTTGGGTTTTTCTCTGTATCTATTATTGTAGGGTCTATAACTTAAAGTGCTTTGAGGCCACTATAGTTGAGAGTTGATGCTGTATAAAGAAAACTGAATTGATCTAATTAGTAATTTTTAGGTTCATTTTCTTTTGACTGAAGCATCAAATTAGACTGGTGCTTCTTGTTTATGCTTCAACAGCATGCTGGTTCAGTGAGTACCATCTCATTACACACTGACCTCACTGATATCCCAGTGCTACCAATACAATGCCTGACAAGCAAGCGAGATGCAGACATATAGATAGAAAACCAAATAATTATTATACTTTATTTGGCAACCTAATAAATAACAAAGGGTGCAACAAACAACAGAATACCTGATATCTAAATAATTATTGTAAAAATAGGAACATGTAAGTTTATCATCTTGTCCACATGTGTCTGCAGCTCCTTACATCCTCAGTTCTGCTCTTCAGAATCAGAATCAGAATCAGAATGGGGTTTATTGCCAGATGTTGAGGTTTACAACATTAGGAAATTGCTGCG
>NW_024583011.1:202053-228564 GCF_018398535.1 Haplochromis burtoni
TTCTTTGAGCAGTTTTGTAGGAATGGGGTCTAAAAGACACGTTGATGGTTTGGAGGAAGTAATTATTGAAGTTAACTCAGAAAGTGGCTGAATGTGTATGAGTTTGACAAACTTAATAAATAAAATTTTAATTTATATAACACCTTTCTAGACAGAATCACAAAGTGCTGCACATAAGAACCCAAGTCATAATTTTTTTTAAAAAAAGACCACATGAGAACAGATGGGTCTCTGCTGGATAGACGTGCTATATTGTTGAATTATTGCAACAACTCGTATGTCCTCGTGGCAACAGAGCTGAATCAGTCTATTAGAGAACGTGCTGCGATCTCGATGTGGATGTCCAGGTGTTTGCACTCCACTACATAAACATCCCGTTCCAGGATAGGCATTGACCATGTAGCTGTCCTCTTTATCTGAAGTTGGCTGCTACTTTTCTGGTCTTCTTCACATTCAGAAATATGTTTCCAAGTCCAGTCTTTAAACTCATTCATTAGTGCTCAGCATTCGTCCTCCTGCCTGTCATTTGAGTTGATCGACAAGTGTGCCAACATGATAAGCTGTCTGGTAAAACTTTAGCCAAATGCTAAAGTCAATGAGTCCCTGGTGGTTGGTGTCATGTTGGCTGCCTCCATCTTTTACATTTTTGGCTGCTGCAGAAAATATGGTGCATTTATTAAGTATTGTCTAATCAACGTGTCAAGGTTTCCGTTGGTCTGTAAGAGTGGTACTGCATGCATATGTACATGTATAAATGTAGTCCAAATAAAGTCTGATGGTGGAGTTTTGAGCTTGTGACAAACATTTAAATCATTAGTAACTGATGAATACTATTAAAATCCAAATTTCCTAGACCTTTAAAGTCTTAAAAAAATCAGGGTGTATGCAACTAGTGAAGAGTTTTGCATGAATAGATGCAGTACCATCAAGGGACATAGTGTGATGCTTTCTTATTACTGAGTTTTTCAAGCTCAAAATAATCAAATATACATTCAAAGCAGCCCGTGTTGGTCTCCAATCACCATGAAGATAGTAATGTTTATTGTCATTACAGAAATCTCCCAGCAAAATGATGCCGACTTGTGTTTTTATAAATATGTTTTATGATGCACCTCATCTATTTATCTAATGGAATACACCAGAGGGATGTTCAAAACACCTTAATGTGACACGCAGCAGGCTGATGTGACCAAGTTACTTGTAATATATGCCTGTTTCTTTTAAGTTTCCTCTCAACTTCACATTCAAGAAAAGGAGGATAAGAACTTTTTTCAGAAAATGATGAAAACAGGGATCAGGTATCAACTCACCTCCTCCGAATTCGGATGGGAATGCAGTGCAGGCCTGTTAATAACTGCAGACCAGCAGAAACGAAGCACAGGAGAGAAGGGGGGGAGAGGAGGAAAGCAGATTGTGAGAAGAATAAAATTTCCATGGCTGATCTGCAGGAGCAGTTGTCGGGAGGTTAAGGTGAAGGCCAATCCAGCTGTAAGAGGGGCCAGGATTAAAGTCTTTGAGATATGGATCCAGGGGCTCTCCAGCTTTCAGTACCAGGGCTTAAGTATCATATCCGTGGACAGACGATCAATACCCCTTGCCTTTCTTTTCCTCCATCTTCAAGGAGATTTTTGGCAGTGCTTTCATGGGGTCCTCTCCATGAAAGCACTGCCCCTAATGACACGGTGGGAGCTATCATTTAGGCTGCGGGGCTTCAATCGCAGTTGCTGTAGTCGGGCTGCCGGAGAGTCAGGAGAGGCTGTAAGTCTTAGGATTTTATAAAGAACATGCTGCCAGGACATAAGAATCATACTTATTACACATGTCATATAATGTATAAGCTCTACACAGATGATTTACAGTAGGCTGTTGAAGGTAGAGAAATCTGATGTGTGTTCTGAGTGGATGATGAAACACAAGGTAAAAGGCATTTCTTTCCTAATACACATTAAGCTGAAGGCTCATGAGCTGAGCTACTCAAAGTCATACTTGGCCTCTAATATTGGTCCAGTGATTAGTGCTTAATGCTGAACCTTGAACACTGTGATTCATAATTCTGTCTAATCTCAACAAGCAAAACTTTCTATAGGACAGGTTTCCATTGATCCATTCGAAAATCAATAACTTAACATCCATCAGATCATCGGTCAACCATTTATGTTTGTTGTTAGTTGTTTAATGTAAATTTTGCCTGGAAAACTCGACCGGAAAACGTGCGTCTTAGAAACCCCCCCAACAATAATCCAGTTTGTAAATATGCCTGTGGACACGTGGATAGCACAAAGCCAAACCTTATCTGTGCTGAATTAGAAATAGTATTAGAGTATTTCTCATATCATGGTTTGCAGCCACCTAAGCTACAGTTAGAACAAAGTTGAACATACCCAGGGTTTCTTTCTGTTATCTGAACCCTGTATGTGAAGCTAACTTCAGGGTTAAGGTCAATCACTTCATGCCTGATGGTAATTTAATGCAAACCTAACCTGCAGGGATTGAAATCACCACCTACTGACCAATCAGTTCTCCAGAAAATAGTGTCGCCATTCCAGAAAGACCTCAGACAATTAGATGGTCTAAAGTTATTAATGTAATGTCTTCATATTTTCCCGATGACCATGAGTAATAAATGTCGACTCTTCGATGCAACTTTGTACGTTGATGTTGTTTTTTTTCTTTTTTTCGTTGGCAGCAATGAAAAGACCCCACTGGGTTTTTATAAGGGAACCATAGATGTCAAAACGTCATTCTGTGGCACTCTCTAACAGAAGTTAATGTCTTTCACATACACATAAAATAAACTGTTTTTCTTTCAAATGACTCTGGACATGAAGCGTGGGGGATGAAAACGATCAACTGACTTCAACACAAGCTTGTGTGCTAGAGACAGAGCTGCTGATCTCTGTGTGGTGAGGCAGTGACAGAGCAGCACCAATCACAGCCGAGGGTTTAATGTGACTCCTAAGTAACAATTGCACTCTTGTCCTGCGTTCTTCAAAGGCATGTAGAAAAGAAATTAAAATTCATCTCTATCACTGTACAAATATTTGATACACTGGGAAAAGCAGAAACTTCAGTGAAAATCCACCAATATCAGAACTTCACTTTCTCACACACACACTGCTGTCATAGTCTCGTGAGAGCAGGGACTTTCTTATGTTCTCCACAAACTGTAGCCATCAGTATAAACAGCCAGTCAGACTCTGGCGCCTGTACAGAGGTGGATTACACCAATCCATGTGGTAAGCTCAGAGGACATTGTGCCATGTACGCCTCCCCTACGGCCTGCTTTACACTGCTGCTGGCATGCTGCTCTTAATCCACTCTCTGGGGCACGCACAGGGTGAAAACATGACGCCCACCCTTTAGAACTCCCATTAAGCCCCCCTTTCACTGGAATCTATTTTCCAGTGGGTCAGCGTTCAAATTTGATTTCATGCACTGCACCACCAATACTAGCTGGCAGTGGTGTTAAAAGCCTTGGAGATGAAGGAGAGATTATCAGACAGACGAGAGAGCCAAGTTACGCTGACCTGATTGAAACCACGCAAGCTCTCTGGTCTCAGCCACCTCTGTTTACTTAAAAACAAACGGCAAGTTCTAATAAATTAACACCCGGCGTGACCTATTAAATCACTAGAGATGAATTCAGGCCGCGGCCGAGCCAGAGAGTCAAGAGAACAGCTGCTTTAAATAGACACAATTAGAGTAGGCTCTTTCTGCTACAGAGCTTCACAGTGCTTGCATTAGTATGTCGGGCTGAATTTCCAAAGATGGCCGCCAAGAGATTACTGCTGACACATTCCTGTAAACTGTAAAAGATGCATCGGGCCCCGGCTTTTTAGGGTTTTGCCAGTCGCAGCCTGGCAGCCAGCACCGAGCGCTGCGGTGCCAGGAAAGAGAGATGGCTGTCCCAGTGTGAGGGTTTCCAGCCAGGCAAAATAGAGTCAACCTGCAGCGTGTGTGTGTACGTCACGTACATGCATGTTGGTAACAGCTCCAAGAAATAAATAAGCGTAGAGCCGACTGACAGAGCAACAATGATCAAACTTCAGAATGCGTTTGATATGGCTGTGATCTAATGCCTGTCTCACACACACACTTACCTCCCACTGTGCTGTCTACCGTAAATCACTCATCTGTCTGTAATTCATCGCTCTCATCTTATAATTTCATCCGTACAAATGTGGAGAGGGCCGACGCTGCGCATCGCTGTTTTATCCCTCGTCAAGCCTTGAGTCAGATAGTCTTAATAAACGGCTGAAAATAAATCACATTAGATAAGAGTAGCAGTTGGTTTTCCCGTTCCTGGGTGAGCGTAAAACATTAGTGCTATTTAGTCTTGAATAGTGAGCCGTAATAAGGCTTTGAAAAGATTTCTAGACATACAAGATGAAGAGCAGAGACTACATTTAACCATCTTAAATCAAACCTGCTCTGGAGTGTCACACTTCACCCGCCTGTTGAACATTGTTCTCTAGTGAAACTTTCAGGCAGTACAAAGCCTGTAACCCCTGTTTTGGTATTTGGTAAATGGCTCCCTGTGATGTGGTTTCTCAATATGAAAACAAGAGGAGAAATATTAAAGAAACTGCTGTGGCCTATCTGACTGTAAGTGACGCCCTAATTGGAAACAGCTGTTCTCAGATTCTCTGCTTCTGAGGTAGAGGGCTGATGTATTAGGATTCAGTGGTTTTTGCTTTGATGCCACACACATGTTGGCTGAGCTGGGTGTGTTTAGTGGAATTACAAAAAGGGTCACAACAGGAGTGTTAACGTTCATGCTGCTCCCCATTAGTTACAAGCTCTCTTTGGGAAAAACTGCCCAAAATGTACCTGAAAACTGGCGCAGCATTCAGGGTATTTTCTCTCTGTTTGCACAGGCAGAGTGAGTATAGTGTGCAAACACTTTGAGTATTAACCAGATGATTGCAGGGGACGCTACATAGACACATCTCTAGTTTCATCTCAGCCCTAGTCTTGTGTTGCATGTCATATCAGGAGATGGTCTGAATCCCTGCTCCTTACTAATTACTCGTTACTCATGGCCAATGCTGCTTGTCATCAGATGTTAACACTGAAAGCCCCATTTTCACAAAACTAACCATTTCTGCTACTTTTCATCATTGTGATATAGATACATTTCATTGGGGTATTTACTGATACAGAGTAACAATCACTAGTTTTACATTACTAAGTATCCATTGTGAGAAAAACCTGGCAACATCAGCCTCAACTTAAACATTGACTTTATAACTTTGTAAAATAAAATTTAACATATTAATATTAATTATCCAATTATATACATTTCCTTTATTTTACATTTTAAACCTAATTGCAGTTATTTTTTCCTCAACCTAACCAAGTCGCTCTGATAGATAAACTTGATCAAACATCAGATAGAAAGTTTCATTACATCATTCTGGCCCACAAAGCTGGTTGTTGGTCTTTATTACTACCAATCAGTATGTCAGTGTAATCATTACTGTAACTCATGTGTTGTTTTTTCTTTACACATCTTTTTTTGTTCATTTTCAATGTTTCTTGAAAATTAAGTGATATTTGTTAGTGTAACTTGGTTTCTAACAAAAACAGGCATCTGACTGGCTTCAAGCTGGACATTTTCTGCAAAGACTTGAATATGGAAACAACCTAACATGAGAGTCGCTGCGATCCCCAAACAAGTTTTATGTGTTAAGTGTTTACTTAACACATAAAACAATAGCAAAACAATAGCAAAAGCAAAAGCAAAAGTCCCCTGACATTCGTCCAGGGGACTTTTGCTATCACGTGAGCTGACATGTGCTTTTTCCTGAGCTTTCAATCTGCCCACATGCCTGATTGGTGGAGTGCTGCAGAAATGGTCCTTCTAGAAGGTTCACTTGGAGCTCACCTTCCTGAGTAAGGCTCTTCTACCACAATCTCTTAGATGGAACTGGGAGCCAGCTCAAGGAACAGTCCTGGTGGCTCCAAATTTCTTCCATTTACGAATGATGGAAGCCACTTTGCTCAGTGGGAACTTCAATGATGCAAACATTTTTCTGTAACTTTCCCCAGATCTGAGCCTTGATACAATCCGGTCTTGAAGGTCTATAGAGAATTGGACTTCATGGAGTGGTTTGTGCTCAGCTGTTCACTGTCAGCTATGGGATCGGACATATACAGGTCCCATTAACTGAATTTTCCACAGGTAGACTCCAATTAAGTCGTAGAAACTTGTGACAGATGATCAATCGAAGCAGGATGTTGCATGTCAACCCAAAGGCTTTGAATATTTTTGCACAGATTATGTCTATGTTTGTTTTTGTATCTTTAATAAATTTGCAAGAATTTCAAGCCAAATCACATCAACATGTCCACCTCTGAATGCATCTAAAAATGATGAACAGAATAAAGACTTTGGAGTCATCTAGTCAACGTCTGGACACTTAGGCGTGACCTTAAACAGGTTGTTCCTGCTCTAACGCCCTCTAATGCGGCAAAATTAAAACAATTCTGCAAAGAAAAGTGGGCTAAATTCCTCCACAGCGTTGTGACTCATTGCCAGTTATAACAAATGTTCAGTGGCAGTTCTTGCTGCCAAGGATGACACACTTAATAGGTTTAAAAGCAAATAATGCTTGAATATGAGCATATGGACCAATCAAATAACCAGTCAACTAGAAACTGTCCTAGATCACACAACTTTAATTTCCAATATGGTTAAAAGTCTCTGGCTCATGTAAAGTTAAAAAAAAACAAAAACCTGTCAATCAGTTTTTAGTTGACAGATTAAATTACAGTTACCCACACACAGCATCACTGAAAACTGAATCCTAAATCTAAGTCATCAGCGATTATCCTGGCCATATGCTATCACTACATATACATACATACATACACACATACATACATATATATATATATATGTAAAAAACACCCAGCACGCCCCTGCGGGCGGTTTATCCTTCAAGCTCGGGTCCTCTACCAGAGGCCTGGGAGCTTGAGGGTCCTGCGCAGTATCTTAGCTGTTCCCAGGACTGCGCTCTTCTGGACAGAGATCTCCGATGTTATTCCCGGGATCTGCTGGAGCCACTCGCCTAGCTTGGGAGTCACCGCACCTAGTGCTCCGATTACCACGGGGACCACCGTTACCTTCACCCTCCACATCCTCTCGAGCTCTTCTCTGAGCCCTTGGTATTTCTCCAGCTTCTCGTGTTCCTTCTTCCTGATATTGCTGTCATTCGGAACCGCTACATCGATCACTACGGCCGTCTTCTTCTGTTTGTCTACCACCACTATGTCCGGTTGGTTAGCCACCACCATTTTGTCCGTCTGTATCTGGAAGTCCCACAGGATCTTAGCTCGGTCATTCTCCACCACCCTTGGGGGCATCTCCCATTTTGACCTCGGGACTTCCAGGTTATACTCGGCACAGATGTTCCTGTACACTATGCCGGCCACTTGGTTGTGGCGTTCCATGTATGCCTTGCCTGCTAGCATCTTGCACCCTGCTGTTATGTGCTGGATTGTCTCTGGGGCATCTTTACACAGCCTGCACCTGGGGTCTTGCCTGGTGTGATAGACCCCAGCCTCTATGGATCTTGTACTCAGAGCTTGTTCTTGTGCTGCCATGATTAGTGCCTCTGTGCTGTCTTTCAGTCCAGCTTTGTCCAGCCACTGGTAGGATTTCTGGATATCAGCCACCTCCTCTATCTGCCGGTGGTACATACCGTGCAGGGGCCTGTCCTTCCATGATGGTTCCTCGTCTCCCTCCTCTTTCTTGGGTTTCTGCTGCCTGAGGTATTCACTGAGCACTGGTCAGTTGGGGCCATCTTCCCAATGTATTCTTGGATGTTCGTTGTCTCATCCTGGACTGTGGTGCTGACACTCACCAGTCCCCGGCCCCCTTCCTTCCGCTTAGCGTACAGCCTCAGGGTGCTGGACTTGGGGTGAAACCCTCCATGCATGGTAAGGAGCTTTCTTGTCTTTATGTCAGTGGCTTCTATCTCCTCCTTTGGCCAGCCTATTACCCCAGCAGGGTACCTGATCACGGGCAGGGCGTACGTGTTGATGGCCCGGATCTTGTTCTTACCATTCAGCTGACTCCTCAGGACTTGCCTGACCCTCTGCAGGTACTTGGTGGTTGCAGCCTTTCTAGCGGCCTCTTCATGGTTCCCATTTGCCTGCGGGATCCCCAGGTACTTGTAACTGTCCTCTATGTCTGCAATGTTGCCTTCTGGTAGTTCAATCCCCTCAGTTCTGACTACCTTCCCTCTCTTTGTTACCATCCGACTACACTTCTCCAGTCCGAACGACATTCCAATGTCATTGCTGTATAGCCTGGTAGTGTGGATCAGTGAATCGATGTCTCGTTCACTCTTGGCATACAGCTTGATGTCATCCATGTACAGGAGGTGGCTGACAACTGCTCCGTTCCGTAGTCGGTATCCGTAGCCAGTCTTGTTAATGATCTCACTGAGGGGGTTCAGGCCTATGCAGAACAGCAGTGGGGACAGAGCATCTCCTTGGTAGATCCCGCACTTGATGGTGACTTGTGCTATGGGCTTGGAGTTGGCCTCTAGTGTTGTACGCCACATCCCCATTGAGTTCCTGATGAAGGCTCTTAGGGTCCCATTGATCTTGTACAATTCTAGGCATTCCAGTATCCAGCTGTGGGGCATTGAGTCATAGGCCTTCTTGTAATCAATCCAGGCAGTGCACAGGTTGGTCAGTCTGGTCTTGCAGTCTCGGCTGACTGTTCTGTCTACCAGTAGCTGGTGTTTTGCGCCTCTGGTATTCTTGCCAATTCCTTTCTGTGTCCCACTCATGTATTGACCCATGTGCCTGTTCATCTTAGCCGATATGATGCCTGACAGGAGCTTCCATGTAGTACTGAGGCAGGTTATTGGTCGGTAGTTGGAGGGGACCGGTCCCTTCTTGGGGTCCTTGGGGATCAGGACCGTCCGACCTTCGGTTAGCCATTCCGGGTGTCTCTCGTTAACTAGCAGCTGGTTCATTTGTGCTGCCAGACGCTCGTGGAGTGCAGTCAGCTTCTTTAGCCAGTAGGCGTGAACCATGTCGGGCCCTGGTGCTGTCCAACTCTTCATACTGGAGACCCTTTCTTGGATATCTGCCACTGTGATGGTTACTGGACCCTGTTCAGGGAGGTCGCTGTGGTCTGCCCTCAGATCCACTAGCCACTGAGCATTGCCGTTATGGGTTGCGTCCTTCTCCCATATGCTCTTCCAGTATTGCTCCGTCTCCAACCTTGGTGGTGCTGTTCTCTTATTATTGTTCCCTTGCCACTGAGAGTACACCTTTGCTGGTTCTGTGGAGAACAGCTGGTTTATTCTCCTGCCTTCTATCTCTCTGGTGTACCTCCTCAAGCGGCTGGCTAAGGCTGTGAGTCTTTGCTTGGCAGTTTCCAAGGCCTCAGGTATGGACAGCTTGCTGTATTTCTTATGCACCTTCTTTGTCGCACCTTTCTGCAACTCCGTTAGTTGGCTAACCTCCCTCCGTGCTACTTTGATCTTGCCCTCTAGCCTCCTTCTCCATGGAGGGTACTGCCCCTTGTGGCTGTTCAACTTGTAGCCAAGCATCTCACTGATCACTGCTGCCGTATTGTAGATCAGCTTGTTAGTGTCGGTAATCGTGGTTGTAGGTATTGCCCGTAGTGCTGCATTAACATCATCTAGCAGACCTTCTGAGGGTACTTCACGTAATCTTGGTAACCGGCTACGGGGGATCCAGGTTTCAAGCTTGGCCATGATCCTATTTTTCAGGTCAGTTCCTCTCGCACTCAACGATCCTTCTCCTATCGCACTTGGGGCTATGTACCCAATCTCGGGTGGGGGTGATGATATCTCCCCCCTGACCTGGCGTCCTGACTCCTCCTTGCCGTAGCATTTGTGTTGTACCTCGTCAATCTCTAGCTGTGAGAGCAGTCCCTTCTTTCGAATGTTGGAACACTGAGCTACTAGTTGTTTCGCCGTCATTGTGGATGTTGGGTATCGAAGAATCCATAGGTCCGTCATCCTATTCATGTAGCCCCTTCCGCCGGGGTTACTTGCGTAGTAGCATTCCAACAACGCCCTGTTTTCATCTCTTGCCCACCGATGCCTTCTTGTTCCAGTAGCCCACTTTTCGTCAGGGTGCCCTGGTTCCTCAACACCTGACGCGGACCTTGTTGATCCGGGCGACGTCCGAGCCGGCATGCCTTCATATTTATCTGTCTCGCTCATGTCTGCGGTAGGCTCGCTTAGCATAGGGGGTCTAGCCTTAGGACCCTTACTGGATACAGACGCCCCAGGCAGGAATCGAACTTGCGATCCTCTGCTCCAAAGGCGTGTAGTCTAACCACTACGCTATCCAGGTATATATATATATATATATATATATAGATATAAGAATACATTGGGAAGATGGCCCCAACTGACCTAGTGCTCAGTGAATACCTCAGGCAGCAGAAACCCAAGAAAGAGGAGGGAGACGAGGAACCATCATGGAAGGACAGGCCCCTGCACGGTATGTACCACCGGCAGATAGAGGAGGTGGCTGATATCCAGAAATCCTACCAGTGGCTGGACAAAGCTGGACTGAAAGACAGCACAGAGGCACTAATCATGGCAGCACAAGAACAAGCTCTGAGCTACAAGATCCATAGAGGCTGGGGTCTATCACACCAGGCAAGACCCCAGGTGCAGGCTGTGTAAAGATGCCCCAGAGACAATCCAGCACATAACAGCAGGGTGCAAGATGCTAGCAGGCAAGGCATACATGGAACGCCATAACCAAGTGGCCGGCATAGTGTACAGGAACATCTGTGCCGAGTATAACCTGGAAGTCCCGAGGTCAAAATGGGAGACGCCCCCAAGGGTGGTGGAGAATGACCGAGCTAAGATCCTGTGGGACTTCCAGATACAGACGGACAAAATGGTGGTGGCTAACCAACCGGACATAGTGGTGGTAGACAAACAGAAGAAGACGGCCGTAGTGATCGATGTAGCGGTTCCGAATGACAGCAATATCAGGAAGAAGGAACACGAGAAGCTGGAGAAATACCAAGGGCTCAGAGAAGAGCTCGAGAGGATGTGGAGGGTGAAGGTAACGGTGGTCCCCGTGGTAATCGGAGCACTAGGTGCGGTGACTCCCAAGCTAGGCGAGTGGCTCCAGCAGATCCCGGGAATAACATCGGAGATCTCTGTCCAGAAGAGCGCAGTCCTGGGAACAGCTAAGATACTGCGCAGGACCCTCAAGCTCCCAGGCCTCTGGTAGAGGACCCGAGCTTGAAGGATAAACCGCCCGCAGGGGCGTGCTGGGTGTTTTTTGTTTTTTTTTAAATTAGTGTTAACAGTAACCCATATACTACATGCATTTTTTAATGTCCTAATTCCATGTATCATTTACCCATGTGTGCGTATCATGTGTGCGTATCACCCTGCTGCTCTTTTTTCATATTGCTTCTAGGAGGAGCTAAAATGGCTCTTTTAATGTTGAAGGTTGCCGACGCCTGAGAACAACATCTGTTTTGGGCCATAATGAGACCCCTCACATTTTCATGGCCCAGTACGGCAACACTCGGCTAATCTCAGCTGTGGGCATACAGCGGGCATGCTGTGGGCCCACTCTGCTTAGTGTGAATATCCCACACTCAGCCCACTTGGGGGTCCCACCGGGCCCCATCTGGCCCAAACGCACCCTGCATTTAACACCAGTAATGAGCCCACAGTTGGCTGCCAAATGTGGGCAGCATTTTCTGACCATAGTGGCCCCACATGGTCTTCAACGGGGCATGTTTGCTGGGTGTTGGCCACTGTCTTGCTATGGATTCTGGGTGACGGTGGCACATCATTAATCAGGATGCTGGCATGTATCTTGTAACTATGTTTTGAGTTGCGACTGAACATATTTGAATACAATATGCTTTCAAAAAGGGAAAAAAAATAGTTAATGTGGATACAGGGTTGGCTAGGGCAATGTGCTGTTAATTAAATTTGCACTTCAGCCATGCTGAAACACCAAACAAACACACTGATTAGTCTAACACCTGGCTTTCAGGAGTGTGTGTAATAATCGGCATTAATTCTGTGGAGCTTGACAAAGTGGAACGAGGTTGCTTTCTCTTCTTGTGTGTTTTAAAGGCAGACAGCAGAGTTTTACTTTCCTCCCATAGCTGATGAAGAAGCCGTCCTGGTGGGCTAAACTGCAGGAAAACCAGTCTGCAGCAGCGGCGTATGGCAGTCATTATCTCTCTCTGTGATTAAAAGGACGAGTCCGTCCCCCCGACTCAAACCCCAGCCTCTGGCCAAGCCACCAACCACAGATATTTCTCCTGGTCCCTGTGTACTACTTGATCATGTGGTCGGCCAGTTTACACATGGAGACGGAGAGGTAGGTCCGGAAGAAAAGGACGGAGAATGAAAAGGACGGATGACTGTCACGATCCTGGGTCTTTTGACCCAGCGTTTAGTTTTAGTTTATGGTTCACGTTTAAGCCCTTCAGGTTTTCCAGTTCATTTTTTCTCATGCCTGGGTTGTTATAGTTTGTTATTAGATTCCCCTTGTGTCTTCCACCCCTGTTAAGTCTCCCTTGCCCTTCATGTGTTTCATATCTGTGTCTTACGTTGTCAAGTTCAGGTTGTCATGTCTGAGACTTATGTTTCCTGTTTTATTTTGAAGAGATCTTGTGTTCCTGTGTTCATCGTGTTTAGTTTTACTCTTTTACTTTTACTCTTTTTTTTAAAATGTAGGTTTGTTTTCCCTGTTGTTGTGAGAGGTTGTATAATAAAGTTGGTAAGCACTGTATATTAAATGGTATGTAGATGTACGTGAACAGTTTTAGACGCAGGAGCCCAAATCATTTAGTATTTAATGCTGATTAGTCCAAAATTCCAGGACAATCAAGGAAATTAACCAGAGAATCAAAAATAAATTAATTGATTAAATAAAGTTTGCATAGCACCACAAACATAACCATGGGAATCCGAACATCCACCAGCAGGAAGAAAACGTGCATTTGGGTGTTCTTTTCTTCACGTCTAGTCCGAATTCATCCACCCAGTGAGAGGTGAAACTAAACACTTTACTATTTAGCCAACAGAATTTCTAAAGCTTAATCAGGACATAAAGTATATCGTCTCTTACATCTCTGGCTCCTGTTTCCTTTGCCCTGTCTTTCCCTGTTGTTTTCCCTGCAGACATGCTGATGGATGTTAGGATGTTACGATCATGATTCATAATGAAAATTAGTCTGTGGTGCACATGTGGTAATCTCTTATGTTGTAAACTGTTTGGATGTGCTGGAGAAAAGAGACTTAACCTCAGTATAACAGAGGGTTAAATTATTAGATTTTAATAATCCATAAAGTAGCTCTGACTGCATCTTAAGGACATCTGCCCTGCCAGCTGATTGCACCACTGCCTCTGTACATCCTACACAGACTTAAGCTTTTTGGTCTTTTGAACCACCTGACTCAGTCCTCATTTACAAAATGCTCTACAAACACTAACATTACAGCTAATGGGTGAAAGCCGTAAGCCAACGATGAAGAACCAGTGACGACCTACGAGACGGAGCGTAAACGTCGACAGTATATCCTTGTTTTTTCTTTTTAACATAAAACTCATAGCTACAGTATATTTTTTCTATTGTGATTCATGTTGTTTTGAGTCGAATGTTACTTATGTAGCAAAAACCTGTGAGTTTCACCGAAGGTACTCATTCAACCATTTAGGCTACGTCCACACGTACACGGGTATTTTTGAAAATGGAGATTTTCCGTCTTGGTGCTTTTTAAATCCCGTCCACATGTGCAGTTTTGAAAAAATATCTCCGTCCACAAGTAAACGCCAAAAGCGCAGTCAAACATTGTCAAGAAAATGCCAAATCCTAGCCGTGCAGAAATGTTGGCCAATCAGAAGTCTAGAAGCCTGGGAGAGAAAGAGGAAACAGGGTTTTATGCAAACCTGCAGTACTTCTGAAAAGTTCTTGTTTTTCTGCAAAGGCAGCTAATTTCGTGTTACTTTTCAAGTGCCTTCATCATTTCAAATGTTAATAACCAAAACAGTGCAGACTCACAACTTAGGAATGAACTAAATACATACAGCATGCACACACTTTAATTAAAAAAATTAACTTTTTCAAAACCAGTGACGATGATGGCGTCGGGATTTATGTTGTGAGACCGTCTGTGTTGAGTGGAGAGGTTCACTCTGATGCTTCTGCCTTTCTAAATGAAGGGACAGTAACCACGTAAGTACGTACGTATATGTAAGTGTGTAAAAACTGCAGATAGTCAGATTTACAGCAACAGTATTTCGTCTCTATCCGCCATTGTAGAAATTCATGTCATGTAAACAATAACATGATGCACAGCATCACGTCAGAAATGGCGCACACCTTTGACGTTACGTGAGTAAATCTCTGTTTTCCTCGTCCACACGTAAACGGAAAAACTGAGTGTTTGAAAATCTTCACCCTGGCAGGAGTTTTTAAAAATCTCAGTTTTCAGTGATCGAAAACGCCGTTTACGTGTGGACGAAAGGTGCAAATGCATAGAAAAATCTGCGTTTTCAAAAATACCCATGTACGTGTGGACGTAGCCTCAAATAGTTTTCTTTTAGCCATGCGCTAGGAAGTGTTTTATAACCTAAACATCGTTGGATTTCGATTTAAGCCTCAAACAATCTGAAACTACAGTCCTCTGTTAAATAATTTTCTGTATAGGAAAGATCGGGTGTTTGTAACTCATGAGGTAGAGCAGGTCAACAATTGGAAGGTTGGTTGTTTGAGGTACCTTTGGGCAGGAAGCTGAACCCCAAGTTGTATGAATGTTAGATAGAAATCTCCTCGGCCAAGTGCTTGTTAGTGATGTGCGGATCGATCCTGAAATATCGATTCCTCCGATACCAATCATTTATGTTCTAGAATCGATTCTCACATTAAAATATCGATATTTTAGTAATTTAGGGTAAATTTGTAGTTTATCATTAACAGGAACACAGTGGAAAGAAACTATAACATTCGGATTGTCTACATTCAAAGGAACTACTTCCTCTTCCGCCTTTCATAGTCATGTGCGAAATACGGCTGTATAAATGTCTCGCAGCCCCTTGGCGTGCGCACTCACAACAATGGCTGAGCGTAATTGGAGTCATGTGCGGACGTATTTTACCTCCACAAACAGCTGAGACGTGGTTTGCGATACATGTGGCAAAAAAGCTCCAAGAGTGAGGTGTTGTGGCCATACTTGCCAACCTTGAGACCTCAGAATTAGGGAGACATTCAAAAGGGCTGTTGGGGGGGTGATAAATACATTTTACAGTGTTTATTTATCGGATAAAATACGTTAAATGTCACCGTTATTATTGGCCGGCCCGGTGTCCAAATTCAGAGGCTGCTTCCACCTGAGGACCCGGCCTTCGCGGTCTAAAGAAAGCCGGGTAGTACGTCACGAGCTCCCTCGGTGGAGTGAAACTCTGCCGTCTGCTCCTTGCTATCTAAAATATAACCGGCCTGGCTAAACTCTCGACCGTCTCACACTTTGTTTAATTAGTTTTCTGTTTGACGTTTATTCAGCTGTGTGAAAACCCCGGAGGAACCCTCCCGAGGGATTAATAAAGTTAAATTTAATTTAATCTAATCTAATAACTTTAATCTCAGCCAAACCGATTTACTCACGAACAAATAAAACACTGAAAAAGCCAAACAATAACATTTTTAAGTTATCAAAGTGACTTATATATCATGTTTAACCCGAGTAGCGAAAGACCGCGGGGGTTTGAAGACGATGTGTCGGCTCAGATATTTGAAGTTTACACAGCTACATTCTCACCTGAAAATATGTTAAAAGTTTTTTTGCGACCCAGAAAGAGAAATAAGAGTAATATTAAAACTAAGTAGCTGCCGCCATTGTTGGAAACTGGAATTGGCTGGGCCGCGCTATGAATTCTGCGATATGGTTTTTCAATTTTGTTGTCCGGGTGGAAAATCGGGAGAAATTCGGGAGAATGGTGGCTCCGGGAGATTTTCGGGAGGGGCACTGAAATTCGGGATTCTCCCGGAAAAATCGGGAGGGTTGGCATGTATGGTTGTGGCAACATCACTAACCTTGTCAAACACCTCAGAGTAAATCATATCACAGAATATGACGAGCGTATGTTGAGACTGAAGAGGAGGACAGGTGCTGCTAGGGCGAGACAGACGTCTCTCATGGAGTCCTTTAGTGCTGCAGGCAGGCAACGTGTTCAAATAGCACAACTTCAGTTTTTTTATTTCTATATGATGAACTCTGCATTATTAAGTGATAAGAACAAGTAATCTGATGTCCTGTAATCATTATGATGCTATAATTTGAGATACAATGAATAAAATAAGTTTTTGTACAAAGTATCGTATCGGATCAGTATCGTCGATACCACCCTGAATATTACTTGGTATCGGATCGGAAAGGAAATCATTGGTATTGCACATCACTAGTGCTTGTATGAATGGGTGAATGAAGCATGGTTTATAAAGAGGTTTGAGTGCACCAGCAGAGTAAAGACATATATGAAGCAGTTTATTTACCAAAGATGGAAGTTCAGTAAAAGGTAGTGAACTGAATGTTGCTCCTACCCACCTAACCTCAGACAGCATACCAACGATATGGTAAATGCTCAGTGTTTAATTATGGTTCACATAAAATACTATCGTTCTTGTTTCTTCTATACTTTGTTTAATGGAGACAAAGCTCTTTTTTAACTCTCTGAAGCCTGACCCAGCAACAGTAATAACCTGGTTTAGTGGAAAAACTGAGGCAAGTCACGATTATTATTTTCTTTGTTCCCTTGCCTGTGAAATACTGTTGAAGAAATTACATATGTTGATGACATAAAGTTAACAGCGATGAAGACTTTGGCCTCAGATGGTCAAAGGAAAAATTAGTTCTTAATTTAAAAGTTGAAGCTAAAGTAGCTGCAGAAATAAATCTGATGTGTACTTTTCTGTAACCTTGTCTGCTGCTCTGTCACTGTTTGTAAAATGACTCCTTTGAAAGTTGAAAGTGAAGTCTTGTGCCTGTGGCAAACAGTTTGGCTCAGTCATTCATTCTGTCAGAATAGATGATGTTCAGAGTCCTGACTTTCTGGGTTCTTCTTTGTTTCCGTGTTTTTAACTCTTGGATTCTCGTTACATTGTATCACACTGCGTGCCATCCCTTTGGATGTGGCCTTGTTCTGTGACAGATGATGTTGAAGCTTCTTGTGCCAAGACCAACACAGGCTGAGATGTGAGACATGTTGCATGAGATACCCTGAGATGGCACATGTTTGCACCTCACCTACTTCAGGAAATCCCCAAAAAAGACAGCCACACTGCACATACACACACACACACACACTTACAAGGTAACCAGAATATGCATGTTTTCAGTAATTTAAATATAGTTAAACGTGAGATATGGATCTGTTACTGCACTCTGACAGGTAGCTGACGTTCAGACAGACAGTTGAATTTGTGGCCTGAGGGGTCAATAATAGTTCACTCACTATTTCTGTTATATAATGGTGTGTCTGGCACTCCATGATGCAGGTGTTGCTGTGCAGCACTTGCACTGATGTGGTCTAGATTGCCTGTGAAGCGCCCAGCCAAGGCAGCTACCGCAAGACTCGTGTTAACCCCTTCCTGTGTGATACACAGCCAATCCTGACTGAACACACGCCACCTAAGGTTTCTGGCTGAGCTGTGTTTGGAGGTAAAAGCTCCAAAAGATCTCCCTGCAGATTCTCTGTTCTGCTATGAGTAAGTTCATTAGTATGTCTGAAAGCTGTTGGGTCCAGATTACCCTCCTCCACCTGCTCAGTGACGTCTGTGTGTCTTCGTAAAAGGTTTTGAGAAACTGGACATGAGGAGGGCAAAATGAGCAGCGCGTCTTAAACACTATGTACAGCATATGAAGAGTCAAAGACCTGACACAGTATCTGAGAGACGCGTCTGATGATTTCCTGGAACTAGTCTCAGTGGAAGGATGGCTGCCGAGTACCTATTCTTAAAGAAGAGACGGGGAGAAAAGGCCGGAGTATGCTAAACGACACAAGAACTGAAAAGGTGTTATGGAACAATTGAAAACATTTTTGAAAAAACGGAGGAGACCAGCAGAGATTAATGTTGCACACCTGTGGGAACTGAACAGACTGGACCTTTACATAATAATATATGTTATTGTCTCATTGTGCTTGATGGTGAGCTGGGCAAGATTACTGACAGTAAAAAATTGATCTTGCGTGGTATTTTAACGCTGGTAACACTGCACAGTGAAGCAGCGGTTGGCACTGCTTCATTGCAGGAAGGTATAAAGGTGTCCTCAGACAGCTTTGCAAGAGTGTCGAGGAGAAAGAAAAAACAGTTTTTCCACGTTGCGCCAGTTTCAAAATTGTCTTGCAAAGTCGTTTTCTCCTTTTCAATATCTCTTCATCAAGTGTTGCTTTGGGTTTAGGGCTGCTGATTAGATCAGCATCGAGGATTTTACGTTTTCAGTGCTCAGCGCTGGCGTAAAAGCTGACACAAGTGTGTGTATCTGTAAACATGAAAGCATGGTTGCTATAAGACAGAGTCAAAATTACATCAAAATGTTCGGGTTTTATCCTCACGTCTACTTCAATTTCACATTTACACCAAATTTAACCTAATTTTAGTGACACGTTTCCACATCTCTTGTGTCTTCTACATCAACAGAAAATTGTTCAGAGGGTTCATATATGGAGGACAATTTTTCAAAAACACAAGAAAATCTTTTCCACCTTTGACGTTTTAACTAAAATGAAGTTGTTTAAACAGACAGATGTCTTCAAAACAGCCGGGCTCTTTCCTGGTGGGAACATTTTTCATGGCAATAGTAGCACCACAGCATCTGTGCTCTAAATACAAATAACTGAGCAAATTACATCAGTTTCCGATGACTATTTATTCAAAGCACTCTTTTTGCACTGATGTCTGATTCATGTGTACTTTAATTTGTTGCTGCTTCTTTTGTTGCATTTAGTGCTTCGAGTGCTCGGGTAGAGTAGAAAAGCAGTTCATGTAACCTTTTTTTGGTGTGTATTTCTCGACATTCAGTACCGCTGACTCGTTTCCATGAGTCCGAGTCCCGGCTATAAACTGAAAGAGAAGATTTTTAAGGAACTATGGATGCTGGCACACATTCTAGTGGCCAAGTCCTTTTGATTGAGAAAATGCCATATGAGGGAGAACATCAGTGCCTTGTATGCACTGAAAGAATAAGCTGACCCAACCACCTCTTTTCTCTGTGCCTTTGAGCACTGGCCAACCATCTGAATCCACTCAGTCCCAAATGAGCAGCTTATTTTTCAAAGTGTCTCTCGTTCGTGCTAGCTCGGCACCCTGGCTTGAGATGGGAGTGGGGGGAATAAGGGTGAGGTGGGGCAGCAGTGTCATCTTAGAGCATGTCAGATTATCCTGTCTGTCTTGGAAATCCTTAGATGGGTCAGATTTTCCCTAGTGGAAGGGTATGTGGTGGGAAAATGGGCAGCGAGTCTCTGTGAGACCTCTTAATCCACATTCTGCTTTAAAGAGGTGATATGTGATTTTATTGTCACTCCAGGCCACTGGACTAAATGAGAGTTGAGCTCGGCACACACGCTTTTAGGATTTAAACTGTAAGGTAAAGGATACAAAAAACACCTAATTTCCGTTGTTAGCTCCAGTTAGCTTGTTTGTACTCCTTTACCACAGTAGCTGATTGGTTGTTAACGATAATTCTGTCTTTACCCGAGCTTGAATAGGTACTTTTAATTAAATGATTAGTTCTTACTGTAAACACTCTCATATTTTAAAAATCTACAAATTTGTTTTGTACAATTTTTTGTAATTTTCTTAGTGAATGTTGATATTGAGCAGCGTCCATGTGTTGTCTTTGTTGGACATATCTTGCTGTGAATATATACTTAGAAACATGCTGGATATCCATGAAATTGTTTCTGTATCATTTAAATTTGAGCTTGGAACAACCATCAGGCGTTGCTAGAATGTGACTTTCAACACACAGGAAACAACGATAGCGCAGAGCAAAGGACTTCTGCTGATGAGTTCAGCATCCTTTGGAAATGAATCACTTCCTGCTTCAAATTTTGATAAGTTCTGATATGATGACCCCCAATTATTAACCTGTTAACATGTGGTGAAAAACCTTTCAGTGGCAGGGTTCGGCTTTAGGTTATGTCTCAGATACAAATGGTGTCACCGTGCTTTTGGTCCTTGCAGTTCTTCTGTCCTAATATTTCCATCTGGGTGTCATATAAGTTTCTTATAAAGAGCTTGCTGTGGCCCTAACCCTAAGCAGGTTACTAGTGGCCTGGATGAGTTTAAGGCAAATGTTTGTGAATTTTCAGAAGACATACATCAAATTTAAAGGGATTTTCTCTATACTGGCCACAATGGGAGCTGACCATTAGAATTTATGACAGCAACTATGAACCCTGTAGTCTGGTGATCAAATGACCTTTCTAACAGCAGTTCTGAGGGTCCTCCCCATAAGCTCCGAGCATGATTGTGGAAATAGAAATTCAGTTCCACCAGTAAGTGAAGCCCTTTGTTGCACCTGCTGCCCTCCCAGAGACCTCTGGTATTCTCGTGAATGCCCTAAAGTGCAGGAGAGATGTTGAGAAGTGAAAGTATCCCTCATTTGCAGGAGCCACTTGACATTTTTTAAAGGTTGGTGAGGAGTCAGGATAGCAAGACAAACTGGTTCCACAGAAGACACTGTACTTTAGTGCTTCTGTAATCTCCTAATGTGTCTTTCATCATGCCGTTGTATCGCACTGTTGAGCTATCTCGAACTACCAGACAGACCCCTTTTCGTAGGACACGTACTCTACACTGCTCAAAAAAATAAAGGAACACTTTGAAAACACATCAAATCTCAACAGGAAATAAAATCATGGTAGACGTGGACTGAAGTGTTTGACCTACAGCCTACAGAGGGCTGACTTCAAAGACAGCCCGAAAATCAACTTGAAAAACATGATTCTCTAGACTCGTCCACTTTTTCTCAAAATGACTGAAAAGCCAGCGAACGTCCAAAGACAAAACTAGAAAGCCAGGAGAAGTATTGCTCAAGACCACTCAGAAATACTACCGTGGTGGGGCGTGGTCTGCGGTGCCGGGCAGACCACGCCCGCCACAACAACAAAGTCTGTGTACTAGCAGCGTACTATCTGCACAAACACAGATGCCTGTTCCAGATAAAACACTAATAATAATACTCGAATTTTACTCACCAAAACTACACCATAAATTCTTCGATGTTGCATAACAAGCCTGTTCTGATGTCACATGGCTACATTTTTATGCTTTCTATAGTTATCACAAATGGATGAGTCTACAGCTGTTATAAGGAGGGAACCATCCATAGAGCAGGCTGGCTTGTTGTTGAGTGCAAAGCTCAGTGAAGTTTGTGCTTTTCTGCTGAAAGGACAACAATCGGAGAATCCTCAGCAAGTCGTAAATAACTGTCAGCGTGTTTTGCCAGCGTTGCCTAAGACCTGTTCACATTTGTAAATCAAGTGCATCTGGTGACATCATTGACCTCAGGCATCATGATTGGCGACGTGAGTGAAACGTTGACACCAATAAATAAAGTGAAGATGAACACAAAAATGATGAATCAGTGGAGATCGTGGCTTGGAAAGCTCCCTTTTGAAGCCCGACCAAATTGGATCAGTATGTTTGGGAACAGCGCTCGGTGCCTGTGGTTCGCCGGGCGAATGATGACACAACGAGGCCATTTTAGACACCGAGAGGAGAGGCCTGTGAAACGCCTTGCTCATGCATGGTTGCTAAAGATGAAAAAGAGAACCTGTTGGACGGATGTGAGCTGTAAACGAGCTGTTGGTGAACGTGTGGTTTCCTGAGATCCATTTCCACGGGAACGGCAGCGGAGCGTTGTTGTCGCAGGACCGTGAGGTGTTTGTGACCAAATCGTGCTCATCGATCATCGCTGTGTATTTGGAAGGTCATCGGGTCATCCCGTCAGCCGTTCCCCCCGAACCCAGCGGGTGCTTATCCCTTTTGACTAAAGTCTGAGTCAAGTGGCTGACATTAGAATAACAAAGGCCGGCGGCGGCAGATTGGAGATGGCCAGGTTCACAGGTGCTGCTGCGGCTAAATCCCGCCGATACGGCGGGGAGATTAGAAGAGTCAAAAGTGATCATGGGTAATTGGTTATCTCACCTCAAGCACCTTGCAGGGTTTTATCCCCACGTAAGCCTCCTTATACCCTTAAGTGGACGGCTGCTTTGGTGGAGATGGAGGGGGAGGGTGAGGCTGAAAGTTTGGAGGCTTTGAAAGGTTCATTTGAGAAAGTGTGAGGAGTTGTGGCTTCTGCGTCTGTATGATGAAAGAGAAGGGATACAGTTATTCCAGCTAGTCTCTCTCCCACACACACACACACACACACACACACAACTGGATCCACTCCGGGGCTTCATGTTAGTTTTCATTATCAGCTCTTCCTCTTCCCATAATTGAGCACAATACACGTTGAGTTGGGCTTGGAGTTCCACGGCAAGAGGATGAATACATCATTAACCACGACTTTCCACACAAACACGGCCCTCGGTAAACAGACAAGCCGGCTGCCTTTCCACTCTCGCAAACTATAGCCGTAATTTCACGGAGGCCCCTCTCGCCCGCCGGTTTGAAAAACTTCCACAAAGCCCATTTAATTGGTAATCCCAAAGACACAGAGAAGATGATCGGAATTAGGCTATATCGTAGCGCCTTAATGAAAGGAGTGTTTTCCGTCTAATTTAATCAATATTAGAATATCTGCCAATTAGCAGCATTATTTTACTTTGCCTATGAATATCAGGCCCCTGCTCGTTTATCACAGCCTCATCTCACATACTGGTTGCATTACAAATGTGATAACAATGGCTGATTTTTGATTTTGCAGCTGAGAAATAAGAAGACGGGGTGGCGTTCTAATTACACTCCATTCAAAGTGTTGATGAGGTTTAACTGGCAAAATTAATTAAAACTTTTTTTCTCCCCTCCGTTCCCGGTCAAGATTAGAATCATGACGTTTGGAGTATTTAATCAAAAATACGTTTTGCAATTAATTAGGAGCTCATCTGCATATGTTTATGTTAATTTGAAGGAAGGCATTTCAGTCACGCGTCTTGAACAAACCTCATCACAGAGCTGTTTGTTTTTCCTTTCTTACGTTCACCTCGGCGCAGTGCACGGGACAGTTCGAGCAACGATAACGATACGGCCGGATTAAATCCTAATCTTAATTCTCTCCCTTTAACCTTCTTTACAGCCACAGATTAGTGTCGCGTATCTAATTTTCCTCGGATTCGCTCATTACCATACTTATCTGGCAGCAGGGCCGTTTTAATTGGAGATACACGGGACACAAAGTTTGTGAATAGCTTTCAGATGCTCCAGACTTGAGAGGGATTAGGCCGAGTATCTGCTCTCCACTCAGCAACACTGGAGCCAGTTTAGACACTCTGATGAAGAAAGGATCGAGCCTCATCTGCAAGTTTCTCCCTCGTTCTGCTCGTTCTTCCTGCGCTGGCATGCACAGGGAATATGAGAATCAATTAAAGGCACACGTAACAGAAAGAAACAGTGTGCCTTTTAGTGCTTAGGTTAATGGTGAGTTATTATATGAGTGACTCTGTGAACGTTGCTTAATTTCCCCCTCCCTCCCTCTCTCCCCTGCCTTCCTCTCCATCTCTCTCCTAACTGTGGTTAATAGCTATTTTAAGAGCAATATGATGTATTACTCAGGGCTCTCTCAGGGGAAGCCCAGTGTGTGTGTGCTGGGGTGGGGGCTGGGGGGGTCTCCTGTGCTGAATCCGTTTAAAGGCTGTGGTGATTCCACCATCACACTCGGCCTATTCAAGCATTTACACACTCACTGCTCATAGCTGCTCACGCCCACAGGTCACAATGTACCACACACTGTGTCTTCAAATATACATTATTTTATTCTTGCCCCCAAGAACGTTAGCTTTATTTTCTTGGCAGCTCTGCTGTAACGTTACATGTTTACACAAATGTAGCAGTTTGTCTCTGAGAGCAGTCGCTCGTTCGTCCTTCCTGTAGGTGTTTCCTGATGTCCTCCTCTGCAAATCCTAAGGGCTCTTTAGCTTCTATGGTCCACTATGTGTGCAAGCTAGCTGCAGAATGGTTCAGTCCTTAAGAGCTAACGAGTGAACCATGGGTTAATTATCAGCATTAACCTCTGAGAGCAAAAAGACTGAACCGCAGTTACTATACCAGCTCTGAAAGTCAAATTATATTTAAGAATTTCTGGAACATTTTTTAAAAATGAATTGAAATACACACTGAAAATGAAAATGTAACATTTGTAACATTTGGTTGTGGGTCAGAGTTCAACACACTAACCACCAACACTGACCCGTCTCTTTATCAATGCTGCTCATCTAAAGTATCTATTTCTATATCTATACTCCATACTGGTGCTCAGGTTGTTGCACTGTAATTATTTGTACGTCTTTATTACTTGTTTTTCTGTTTCTTTTCTCTCTGTGTGTTTCGTTTGTCTTCATGTAAACATCTGATGCGGATGACAATAAAGCTTCCTTGAATCCTTGAATAATCTTTATCCTACAGCCAACACTAATAAGCAAACTAATCATTAAAGTCTGGTTCTTCATCATTTTCACCCCCTGTGTTAACTGATGCACAGATTACCTGCCAACGTAAGAAAGAATAGTTTTCATTTTAAATCATGTTAAAACTACTGCAAAGTTTGGTCATGTTGAAAATCATTTTATAGCTACAAACAAATATGAGTTGTGCTATAAAATATACCAAACAGCAAATCCCTCAAAGACAAAGGAAAAGTGGTCAGAGATGTAAAATAAGAATGATGGACCCACACCCACTGTAACTGCTCAAATAGTTGCTAGAGAGTTTGGATGCTTTAGAATAAAACAAAGATTTTAAAGGTGAGGACCAAAGTCTGCAGCCCCCCAAAAGACATCAATAACACCAAATATGTAGTAGCCTTAAGAAAAGCAACACATGAAGGATAATAACTGATCATTTGTAAAGCACAGAGAGAGCCACGGCTGCAGTTCCTGACGTGCACACGCTGTCAGAGAAGCTTCTTTTTGATGGCACATATACACTTTAATCCATCTGGACTCTGGCAGAAGCAGCTTCACACACACTACGTTGTCTTTGAACAACAGTTTTTTGGTGGGATTTATTTGCAGTCTCTTTTCAGCCTTTTCTTCACAACGTGGTTTAAAAACTTCCTAAATACTGTCCACCTCTGTGTTTTATGATGCATTCATATTCAAAGCAGAGTATAATAATTGAAATGATAATAACAGGAATGACTTCTTGTCTGTGGCCTCTGCAGCTGTAGCAAGTGTGATCCCTGCCTCAGGCCTCTCAGGAAACCTCACAAAGAGCACTGACCACAGTCCAGATACCATCAGGATCACTCTGTGCTTCAAAGTGAATTCTATCATTTTAAAATGCAGCGTTCGATCCAGTCTCGGTCTTGATATGAGCAATGAAGCACCGTGGATTTACCTTCAGTCATGCATGTGTATAGTCAAACACACACTGGGCACAGATGCATTCTCATAGCAAAGTGGGGAATCCATGGACCCAGCTGTTTGCTCCCTGGGCTCCACTGGACACGTCTGCAGGTTCAGAGGTGGCCCCCAGCAAGTGTGCTCGCTGCAGGGTGAAGACAGCCCCGGAGGTCTGAGTAAATTATGAGCCTAGGTGTGGGTGAGTACGTGCACGCCTACAGTGCACGCCACGTCTTTGTGACAATTATGTTTTATAGTAAAAGTGTTTACAGCTCGTGTATGCATGTGTGTGTATCCCGTGTGATCAGGGTTTAATGACGGCTGCAGCCCCAGTCCCAGCCTTAGTAATGAATGAGCTATTACCTAATGAAATTTGAAGAATGCTTGGCAGCGGCAGGGCCGAGTTGGCGCCGTGCACCAGGAGACGGTTCCAACACACAGCAGCGATGCCATCGTGTTTGGGACTGGCGTTTGTCGTTATGCGAGACAGGGGCCAATGTGTGCTCTGCCCTGATTGTTTGAGTATACTATCATTAGCAGGCTGGCTTTCAATGAGGCTTTCATCCCTGAGAAGTGTTTTTTGAATGCTAACCAGGGCTGTGCTGGTCAAAGGCTTTCTAGCACTTCAGAGGCAATTACATGACTCCTTTTCTCCTGCTAACTGCAGTACTGTAACTGTAAGCTGGCTTTCTTTTACTATGAAGGGAACATCGTATAAAATGCATCCAATAATGCAAAGAAAACCAAGCTTTGCAAATGCACTGTTCATTTTTGGGTGAGGCGGGGCTTCTGGTTTCCTACAATGTGATGATGGTTAAAAAAATACCTCTCCCTGCTGCGCACACTTTTATTCGCATTCTCCCGTGTTTGCTTTAAGAAGGCCTTTAATGTTTCCACAACTGCTTGTGTGTGTGTGTGTGTGTGTGTGTGTGTGTGTGTGTGTGTGTGTGTGTG
>NW_024583011.1:228726-235032 GCF_018398535.1 Haplochromis burtoni
CACACACACACACACACACACACACATTGAGAAAACCTTTTACTCACGATCTCTGTCTCACACTCTCATTCACTCTCTCACTGACTCACACACACAGTGTACGTGACAGTAAAAGTTTGCTTACTTTGTCAATGTCATCATACTGCCCTCTTTTGTCAGCAAAAGTCAGAGAACGCAACAGAAAATCTCTCCTTTTCCTTTGTGTCAAACACATCTGAGTGTAGCCGTCCTTTAGTCTCCACAGCATCAGTCCAAATGTGTTTTTATTTATTTTTCTCATTTATCATCTTTCCTGCAACAATCAGAAGCACACAAAGTGGAAACAAAAGGAAAACTGCATATTAGCATGCAAGCGGTAGCACACGACCTGACCTTGCTCTCCTTGATTTAAATGTATCCCTGGATATATCGCACAACCCTGTAAGTGTTAATCAATACTGTATTGAATTTTTACACCCAGTAACTAACCTTAGTGATCAGCAGCAGTGTCCTGGTGTCACTTTGATTTGAAGCCAATCACAGGCTCCATGAGCACGTCAGAAATAGACGGTAGCGTGAGGACGTTATGTTCAGAATGACACACGTGATCCTTTTGTGGTAGAGCAGGACTTCAGCGCACCATCACACCGTTAATGAGCTAAAACTTTATGGACATTTGAAATGTTGTTAATAAAGTTTTGTTTAGATGAATAAAGGAGGTGGACGAGCCGTTCTCTGAACATCATGAACAGTGGCTTTAATTACTGATCAGTCTGATTTTGTTCATGTGTGTGAGCCATGAAGTGAACTGAGCAACAGGAGAAACATCACAGGTCAATAAAAAACCACAGTGTGCTGACATGTGTGTTCACCTCTATATGCACTATTTATTTAACAGTTCTGTGCAGTGAAATCAAATACGTCAAATATGCCTTAATTAAATGTTTGGTCCCCTTAAAATTCTGTCATCACTGCTCAAAAAAATGACAAATGTACCGTTTGAGTGTTAAAGTCATTATTTGTGGTTCAAGTTGGTAATAAAAAAAAGT
Organism: Haplochromis burtoni; assembly: GCF_018398535.1. NCBI lineage: Eukaryota > Metazoa > Chordata > Actinopteri > Cichliformes > Cichlidae > Haplochromis > Haplochromis burtoni. The sequence goes on from NW_024583011.1 coordinate 229,755, forward strand.
CTTTCTTTTTTATTTTATTTTAGAAAAATAAAAATTCTTTTTATTATTTGTTTCCTCCTCTGAAAAATGTTGTTGCAAACATAAATATGATTTCTGTTTTTGTGCAAAAATGAATAAATACATAAAGTTTCCTTTTTTCCCGGAGAACAGATCCCATAAATTAAATAAAGCTTTGTTGTCATTATTAAATATCTGAGTATAGTAAAAACACATAATGCTTCCTGGTGCAAATTACAAACACTGCAATTTGAAATATGATTTAAAATTAATCCTGGCTGTTAAGAATTACATTCAAAGCTTGATGATTATTTCTGTAGTAATTTGCAGATAATGTGAATGAATGAGTTTGTGGTCAGAGTATCTGTTTTCTTGCCACAGCACTAAACGCCGTGACATCTGAAGCCTGCAGCATTCAGACGAGGGCTGCTCCTTGCAGTGGGGCTTGTTTCATAGAGAACAGCTCCCCTGGTGGACGCAGCAGGTACTCTGCCTCTCAAAGAAGTGTCAGTGCTGTTCTGAGTAATTTTCACATGTATTACTTTCCCTGGGAGAGCGAGAGAGGGAAAGTGCTGGATTAGAGCCTATAATCCAGCTAAACTGTGGCATCAATCAGCAGAAGCGTTAAACCAGTCAAAGCAGCCATGGCAGTGATTGACAGCTGCTGGAGAGGAGGAGAGGTGACAGCTGAGAGGCCGGCGGAGATGCGCCGCTCCCTCCACGTAATATGGGGGTCATTCCAGCTTCTGGGAAATGTTTTGATCCTGAAGTCAAATCCAGACACGTAATCATGTGAGGTGTTACAATCCCACCGTTTTATCTGCAGTCCTTCAGGGGTCCCTGCGAGTTCACAATCCTCTTACTGGTCATTGGTTCCTGGTCTGCTAATACCATGCAAAATCCAGCCCGTGTTGCTTTATCCACTTATGAGCACAATGACTCCGGTGAGCTGGGCGCTGGGATTATACGGACTACATCCACACGGAGCGGCGGCCGCAGACAGCCGGCCATCAGATCAGAGGGATTATAAGAACTTCTGAATGGTGTAAAGTGTCATAAATAACTTCCCTTTGTTTTTCCCTGCACTGGACCTGAAGCACTGTAAGGCACACAGCAAGGAAGGGAATTTGATATACACACGTCATGACAATTAGCCGTCTGATAATCGTGACAGTTACCAAGTAAAAGGAAAAAAGAAAGAATCTGTAATGTGTATAAACCAGATCACAACCCTGAGTCGACTTTACTAAGGAGCAGTTGAACCGGCGTAGAGACTCTGTTCATTTCTATTCTTACGCATGCTGTAAATAATTGCTGCATCTCAGCCTTTAATCGTTGTCTGTCTTTATTATTTTCATTCGCCGGCGTTTTTCCTTCCTGCAGTTCGTTCTTTGTAGTCTCTGTGAGCACACTGTGAGCTACAGTCAGACGCCCTGGGTGTGTGAGTGCACGCATTCACCAGCACATCTGTGTCACACCCTGGCTTTGGCTGCCTCTTCATCTACACATCCAGATCTATGGAAGGTCGAATGTGCACAGTAACAACTGTTTCTGTGCACAATTGTTTCTTATTCTCAGTGTCTGTTGAACTAAAAGAAAAAAAAGGCAGATCAGTGCCACTAATAGTGAGAGAAGAAACTAAATGAAGTCAAATTAAATTTCTGGCAGATGATTTCAAAAAGATCCCGTTTCATTAGTGTTGGCTCACGAACACGTCTCCAAAGCTGAGCGCTCGATATCCAAGCAGCTTAGTTCAGGACATGAACATGTATCATCAATGTAACAGTTTTCATTCATACAGCAGCAAATCACAACAACAACCCGAGGTGAATGCAGGGCTGCTCCGTGAAAATATCAAGTGGAGGTTTGGACTTGAACTGGCTGTAAAATAAGGTTTCCTCAGAGCTCTCCGAGGGAAGCCCAAAGGTCTCCGTTACTTCTGATTTTGGCAGCGATCATCCTGTTTGGAATAATCAACCACTTCTACCATTCCTACCTCTCAGACTTCTACAGCTTTCACATCTGTGCGGTGACCAGCAAGTTCCCAGATTTTATACCAAAGCATGAACATCCTGTCCATGTGCTAACACTGACGTCTCACTGTGGCCATAATAAACTCTGATGGTTCATTCCACAGGAAGATGCTGCACAAACATTTCCCTCTCTGTCACTGCGGTTGTGCTGTGACACCCTGAGGATGTTCAGGGAGCATCACAGATGAAACACACTGGAAGGCTCTCAGAAATGATCTGAAGAGCTTCAAGAAGATCCTTCAAGGATCAGCTAATGAGCCCCTCACCCGCTCACTTTTTCTTTCTCTGTAACTTGTGAGGGCGGGACGTCGCCAGTGTCAGATGGAGCGTTCCTACGCTGTCGTAGGCAGAGTCCTTCGCAGGGACGCCACGCTCTTGGACACGGAGCCCTTTGCCGCCAGTGCCCGCGACAGACAAAAGGGGCCTCCGTTCCTGTCAAGATAATGCCACAGTCGCTATTGTAAAGTCACACGGCTATTGTGTAGTCAGCTTCTCTTGCTGTTTTGCAGAAGCCCACATACAGAGACACACTCCAGCACAAGCGCACAAAAAGGCGACAGAGAATTGTGACAGAATTGGACGCTTGTACTCCTCTGAAGACGCTGCTCTGGAGGAAAATAAAGGACGGGACTTTCGGGGCGGGGAGGGGGAGCGTTTCAAAAACACTTCTGAACAGCCAGATCAAAGTCAGCGGCAAAAAAGCAAAGCGTGAGCGCAGAGAGGGGAAAACAAAATCACAAATAGTGAGTAAACACGGTGGAATGGCAGAGTGGCAGAGCAAAGCACGGGGAGGAAGGGTGTCAGAGTATCTTAACCACGTCCAAAGGTGTCTCTCCTCGCTGCACACACGAGTGCAGGTTATCACGCAGCGCAATTGACTTTTCTCTTGGTGTTGCAGAAGGACAGCAGGTGTTTGTGCGGTGCAGCAAGGCAGCTGCAGCAGAGTGAGGAGATAACAACCAGAAAAACAAGCCCTCCTCCTCTTCCTCCTCTGCTACCTCCCCATCTTTTTGTTTTATGTGACTGGTGGTTTCTCAGGACGGCGACAATCACACAGTGTCGTTTCTCTTTCTTTCACCAGAACGGCAGGGAAAAGGTCACCTTTGGAAACTTGAAGCCACTTCTACAGAAGTTCCTGTGACGAAGCGGGAGGATCAGCAGTGTTTTGCACTTTGCTTGTACAGCGTTTCATCACCTTTCATTAAAGCAGAAGCTGTCCTTATGACTGTGTGTGTACGGCTGATGAATCATGTTCTTATAAATGTATCATTTAGTTTCACATCACTCACAGTTCTGCTTCTTGATAATCCAGATGTTGCAACATTCGTTTTTACTGTTACGTTTGCTGATTACACTTCTAAAACATTCTCACTGGTGAGAGGTCAAACCTGTCTCTGCGACGGTGTGCAGAGAAGCTCATTGGATAGGACACGTGATTATTGGTGATCAGTTCTGTGCAGTGAAGACAGATGAAATCAGTATGTGTTTACATGAGAGATGATAATAACATGTTAACGGTGCACTGGCTTTTTTAACGTCCTTGTAAATGAGGACCTGAGTTTGTAGTGTTGGGCTTTGCTTACAGAGACATTGACTCCAGCTCTGTTTATCTACTTTATTTTAATATAACTTTGTTACTTCCCACAGTAAATGAATTAAAAGTACAGATGCTTTGTGGATGGTATGATGCAGCCGAGTACATTCATTAGAATTTGAAGCTGAAACGAGGTTTGTGAGGTTCAGTTAGCTTGGCACAAAGATTTGCTCTTATACACTTCATAGACTATCAGGTAACAGAGTATTTCTGACACAAGTATTCGTACTTCTGTTTACCATCTTTTTTCTGCCACCTCTGACACTAAAACGTTTTTTTGTCTTTTCCACTTTAAATATTTTCTTCAAGTCGCTTCACTGATGAAACTGACCACACCTTATTAATGAGCGTTCGCTCGCCTGGAAGTAGAGAATAGTTTATCGCGTCCGGTTGATCCCGCCCACTTCCTGTCTGTGGTGGAACCACACAGGCTGCTGGAGGATTTTAAGGCCTGAAAATGAGTGCGTCTTTATTTCTGTGCGCTGGTTTCAATTGCATTAGACTCACATATGTAAGAGTGTAGATTCAGTCTGAAAGCAGCTCCTAAAGAGATTTGGTTTAATAATATTTAATAATATTCTCTAAATGTTCTCTGTGCTGGCTGATAGAATTACACCCAGATTCCACTTCTGGTCACAGAGGGGAGGCCACAATAACACATAATGAATGCAGCGTGCTAATAACCAGATGCTGGAAAAACACTGCTCAGAGTCGAGCCATTTGCAGATCTAATGGGAGCTTCTTAGGGGCAAATTGTCTTAATAGAGCTGCGTTGTAACCGCAATGACACACACGAGCACGTCATTCTGCAGGTACCAGAGAGAGAAGACAGCGAAATGTGACAGCGCTGGTCTCTACATGTGGCACAAAGAGTGTTTGTGAGGCTAATAAACGTTCTCTATTTTTATTTTATTTATTTTATTTTATTTATTTTATTTATTTTATTTATTTTATTTTTTGGGGGGGGGCATTATCTGGCTGACAAAATCCAACATAAGTGATACATCTTCCTCTTTCTTCCTCACTGCAAAGGCAGTTCAATTATTCATTGTGCTCAGCGCTGAGACACACAGCCTTAACACACACTGTCACAGCTAATGGAAGGAGCAATCACACATTTTACAGAAAACCAAATATGCAGATGTGTCTGCTGCAATTTACGCAGACATATTTTAATGTGAGGAATCTGAGGAAGGACGGGGGGCAGAACGATCCTGGGAAAAATCGAACGACACATTCGATGAATATTCGCCCGTTGTTCTGGGTGAAGTCGCCACCTACTTCAGAGGATCAGGAAAGGAAACAAGTCGAGCTCCTCTGAGTGCGGGGTGTGGCACGGAGGCATTAAGTGGCGTAATTAATAGCGTTCTCACATATCTGGCGAAGTTATTAGGGTGCAGGGGAGAGAAAGTGGCGCCTTAAGAGGCTCTCAAATTGCACTCCAAGATTTGTCACTTACAGGAGCCGTTTAATAGCTCGTTTGAAACTGTTGACCTCAGTTAGCAGAACAAGCCCATTTGAGCTCTTAGTGAATTAGTTCAGATTTAAATGGGCTAAGTGAAATCCCACACTCCTGTGCAAACACACACACACACACACACACACACACACACACACACACACACACACACACACACACACACACACACACACA
>NW_024583011.1:235052-243323 GCF_018398535.1 Haplochromis burtoni
CAGTCAACATTGGTTATTTTACCCAGCAGTGCAGCTTTATTTCATTAAGGAATAATTGCTTTGAAAGAACACAGAAGATTCTGACATTTAGCTTTCTCCTCACTGCTAATTTCATCAGTTTCTTCTCCACGTCACCTGCAGACAATCATAACATATAGAAGAAAATGAAAGGAAATGGTCCAATGTTGAAAACGACATGAAACTATCAGCAAATGTCAGCATCAGGGGGAAACGCAACCCAATATGATGATCCACTGGAGGAAATATTTACCAATCTAAAAATTTCATATGGTAAATGTTAGAAGGCAAAGAGGGTGCTGCCAATAGGATCCAATTAAAGAAACATTTTTGAGGGTTTTCGCAGGAATGCCAGCAACCAATGGAGATATCAGCGCATAAATTATCTGCGGCCGACTTAATTACACGCGAGCGGAGCGAGGAGTAGACAAAAAGAGAGCGATGTGGGCAAACAGGAGGAGGAACGGAGGTGCGGAGAGTCTATTCTCTCTGATAACTCCAAAGTTAAAAGAAAAACTCACCCTGCTGCAGGCTCCTCCATCTGTCTGTGCTGCACACACACTCCGTCAGCTCTGCAGTCCAGCAGGAGCAGGTTAAAGGTGCCTTTTCTCTTGGTTCTTGCCGTCCTCCAGCCTGGAAATGTTCACACACACACACACAGACCAAAAGCAAACTTGCACCGAACCTCCTAAATTCAGAAGTTTGCGCCGCATGGCAGACACGCCAAAAAAAAGCTGCATTTCATCCTTTTTTGAATCAATTTCTTTCTTTTCTCTGCTTCTTTTTTTAGTGATGGGGTGATGGGGAGGAGATGGGGGGAGGGGAGGCTTGTTTTATGCTTTGCACATAAATGTGATGCATAGACTCTGCGCGCTCATATCTGCCTGCATTGTACGTGGGCGGGTGTAAATCCTCATCTTCCTGTATATCCATTAGTAATGCAACACTCTAAAAATAAAGTGTGCCCCGGCGTATCTGTGCCCATGAACATGTTGCCTGTGTAATCACATTTTATAGACTTCTTCTTTATCTGTTGTCAGAAGAGAGAGAGGGATGGAGGGGAGTGCTGCAGCTCTGCGTGGCTTTACAGATGCCCGTGATAGGCCGATTGTCCACGCCGGGGTTCTTACCTCTTTTACCAAAAAATAGCATCACACCAGCAGGACGGCTTCTACGGTGAAAGGTGAGATAAGGCCCCGGGTTTTTCCTTACCGATTTCTCCTCCATCCACTCGTCTTCTTCTCTGCTGCACTGACACAAATCAGCATGCTTAGAATAAACTGCATATGTTATCAGCTCCTTGGAAAGCAAGGGGAGAGGAGACAGAGAGAGGGAAGACTTCTATCACTTAATGAAAAATAGCTTCCCTTTTGGACAGAACTTCATAGGGCTGCAATCAAGCCCTGGCCCCCACTTCTTGACGTGCAATCGAGGCAAATCAAGTCAGCATCTATTAATAATATTTCCCTGGCTCCTTTCATTCCAGCGCGTGTCCTACCACTGTCAGCGCTGTGATGGAGCACTGCCTTTATCTCCACCCCAGCCTGCTCTGTCACAGTGATAAACAATTCTAACAAGAATCAGAATAAAGATCTCCCCAGTAGACTCCCAGAGATAGAGGGGGCCCTTTTTTCTCATTTTCTAGACGGCAAAATTTAATCTAGTCCCCCAACCCCCCTCCCCCAAACACACACCATCACCAGCCCCCCAAACACACACCATCACCAGCCCCCCAAACACACACACCAAAGCTTCCTTCCTCCTTCCTTCCATCACCTGCTTCCTCCGCTGCCCTCCCTATCTTCTTTTTTCCTCCTCTTCCTTCTTCCCTGCTCTCTTTTTCTAAGCGTCACATTCAAAGAGATGTAAATTTCCTTAGAGCTGGGACCTGATGGCGTAGGAGCACAGAGCGGATGTCAAAGGCGGCGAGCGTACGTGAGAGGGGTGGAGTTACCGCTGTACCCCGCCGCTGGCTCGGTCCGACTAAAACCCTGGTTTAAGCGTTTGGTGGAGAAAATGTTACAGTATATGTAACATATGCAGACACCACCCTCCTCTGAAGGAGAAGCACCACCGAGCACCACGAGCTGCTGTCCTCCGGATGCTGACTGAATGCGTTCCCACTAAGGGTATTAACCTGTTGGGTTTTTCTTCTCTGAAAATGACGCTGATGAGATGATGAAATACAAGAAGTATGAGCACACATATATAAAAGTTTCATGAGTTGTAGATGGCAAAGACATCTATTATATCTTCCAGCTGCAAACAGCATATGCTTTAAATCATATATACATGAAAAAACTGGACTCATTTTATTTCATTTTATTCTGGAGCATTTTGTCAGGATGTCCAGGCATCATCCGCTTTTATTCGCGTTGCATCCAGTCACTTTATATTTATTATTTAGGGGGAAGAAAAAGTCTGGCTACTATTTTTAGATCACTTTGACTTTTGATTGCAACAGAAATGTTAAAGGTACTCTCGAAAAAACATTAACTGCATTTCATGCAGTCATGAGAGCTGGGTCTGGTTATGATTGAGCCCGACGACGAGTCCCAACTTTGTCTGCTTCTCTCTGAATGGTCACTGTACGTACGCGGGGAGAGGCCGAGCTGAGACACAAACGGAAGGATCTTTAAAAAGTGATTGATGAACACCTGCTGAGCTGGATACGTTCCAGAAGCTAAAGATCAATCGGATCATTTCCAGAGACCCACGCTGATCTGATCAGCTTTAAACTTACGAGATATTAGTGAATATCTACGAGTGGAACTATTATAAATAATATTAATGAACAGAAGAAACAGGACTGTGACCTGTGAAGTCAAACAGACGGGATAGTTTTAATATCTCCGTGTCAGACACACTGAGCTGAGCACAGAGTCACTCAGCTGCTGTTCAAGTCTGTTTACAGGACTTTGGACTGACAATGATGAGGACCAGTTTACTACACTCCTCTGCTCTGCCCTTTCAAAGTCACATTTATTTAAATAGCACATTTAAAACAACAACCGTTGACCAAGCTGCTGTACAGTTAAGATAATTAAAAGAACTAAAAACACAGAGAGATTTGATAAGAGTTAAGAAAAAGAATCATAAAATTAGTGATCATAAGATCAATAGAAGTACAAACTCGTTCTGATTTATAAGCCAAGGAATAAAAGTAGGTTTTCTGACGGGTTTTAAAAGCGTCCGGTGTTGGGGAGGTGCTGCTGTGAAGAGGCCGTTCCACGGTTTAGGAGCAGTCACAGCAAAGGCCGACCTCTGTGCTTTGATCTGGACCTGGGGACAGCCAGGAGCATTTCATCCGCAGACCTCAGTGATCTTGTACCAATTTAAAAGATCAGAAAGGTGTGAGTGTGCGAACCCGTGCAGCGCCTTAAAAACATTGCTTTCCCTTGACTGAAAGGATTCTATACAAACTAAAAGGAACAGTTCATCCAACAGTTAATACTGAGGTGAGGCCAGAAACCATTGTGCGGGGAAACACAGGGTTGAGATTTTATTATTTATCATTGTTATTTGGATAAATATCCCCCACCTATCTATGAGGCACTGACCTCCAAACCTCCACGATGCCAAACACTGCAGGATATTCCCACAGGGTGTGTGTACACTGGGGACACGACATATTACAGGTCAGACTACATTTGATCAGTTGGACTATTCAACAACAACACACCTTTTAGAAAGGACTGGTCACACTGAACATATGGGCTTTAACCCTTGACCTCACAGCCTAGGGTCAGGATGCCACGTTACACTTCAGAGCAAATTTCATACGTTTTGGCCTTGGAGCTTTTCTCAGATTCACAGTGTGTCACATACATAAGTGCATCCGTTACATCCGTCATATGTGTTTCCCCCTCAGTCTGATTTACTCTAACAGCCAAATGTGTGGAAGCATGATTTTTTATGGCAAAAAAGGACAAGATGGATGACATGTAGGCAGATCAGTGGTAGGCAAAGTGAGCCATAGAGGCAAACAGCTGGAGAGCAAGAGTGGGGGGATGCAAGAATGAATGGGAGGGAAGCTGCAGGAAACTCAAGCCCACAGACAGGTGAGGAATGAATCCACTGAGGGAGGAACCGTAAATAAAAGACGTGACTGAGGGTGGGGGAGGGCTCAGAAGTGACAGAGGAAGTAAAAAGGAAGGATTTGTGAGGGGGGGGGGCTACGCATCCATCCCTCTTCTTCCCTCCATCCAGTCTGTCTGTCCACCCCCCACCCCTTAACCTATCCATTCCTGTGACAGCTTCACAGTCTGGAACAGTAGAGCTAGGACCATGCATCTAATCCACTCCCTGATGCATTTTTAATTGGGCGAGAGAGCAGAGGAGTATGGGATACGATGGGCTGCTAGGCGAAAGACTTGCCTCCTTTGTGTCATACACGTCAGTAAAGTTTGATGGAAAGTGTCAGCCCATACATGCTAGGAGCTCAACATGGAAATGATAAGATGCACGCCTCTACCTGGACTCTGTGATACGGAGGAAGATAATCATTAAAGTCTTTATTGTTAGAAAAATCAGTTAACTTGTAGCAGTAATTACAACTACTCAAAATAAATGTTTCCTCCAGGTTCAATGTGAAACGGAGCATAAAAGAAAGAAGAACTGGGCGTTAATCACAGGTTAGAATCAGAAACCATCTGGATTTTCTACTTATGGAAGTAGCAGCGATTGTAAGGCTGCATTCACCACCCATCCTAAAGTTTTCTAGGACTCTGCCAGAGGTGGAAGTAAGGACACAAATGTCGAATGTAGTCGTCTCTTCTGTTAGGTGTCATGGTCCTGGGCGTTGACCCAGTTTGGACTCATGAGGCATTTTTGGTGTTTGTCTGAGAGTGCTGGGTCTAGGTTCATTTAGTTTGGTTCCCTTTCATGTCTGTGTCTATTTATGAATGTCAGCTCCCTGGAGGTCGCAGTATTTTCATGTTACCAGCCAAGGAGGAAAGTTTTATTAGAAACTGTCCGCCGACCACTGAGATGTAAAAAGTGTAAAAAAGAGGCGGTTTATTGAGAAACCCAAACAACCTGGAACAATAAGCAGTCTCCAGTCATAATACCATGTCATTTGGTAGTGGTAGTTTGTTTCCTGCGATCTTGCGAACATGCAAATAAACAACCAAAAACTAGCAACAATAAACAAAACAATGATTCTTATAATAAAGCATGAACTTTATTTAAAATGCACCTTTCCAAAATAAAGTTACAACATTGTTAACGTAAAACATGTTTTACATTAACTGAGCTACATTTGACTTGGTTTCCATTGTTATGCTGATGACACCCAGCTCTACATGTCTACTAAACCCACCACCACGACCACCCGCCACCCTCCGTGTTTGGAATCACATCTTTATTCTCCTGCAGCTTTGACTAAGGTTCCTTCGTACTGCATTGATCACTGTACTTTTCTTTATTTTGGTTTTGCCCCCGTTCATAAACATCAGTTGGTCCAGTGTTCTCACATCATCACCAGAAGTCCCTCCATTAGTCATTTTATGCTCAGACTTCAGCAGCTCTGTTGGCTCCAGTTAAATATTTTATTGAGTTTAAGATTCAGCTGCTTACTTTTAAAAGCTTGCTCCCCAGTCCCTCTTTCAACTGCTGCATGTCAGCACACCATTTGTACTCACAGATCTTCTTCTTTTGTCTGTCTCACCATCTTTCCCCCTGTTTGACTGTCATGGAGTGTACAACCTTCAGATCTTCAGCTCCTTGCCTCTGGAATGCTCTCTTTCCAAACATCTGGAATACTGACTCAACTTTCAAACCCGTCTCAGGTGGACCTCTTTAAACTTTAGACAGATAGGGTTTTTTGTTTCAGCTGTGGCCTTGAGTGTTTCGAAAGGTGCCTAAAACGAAATGTGTGGGCATTGTTCTTCATCATGATGTTCATCATCATCATCGTCATCTCAGGAAACTACCATGCATTTTTATCAAATATAAACTTTCAAGTAATTAAAAGCGCAGTACTCACCAGGGAGCATCCTCCTGTCACTATAAAAAAGAAAAGATGCTGAGCTTTTAAAAATAACCAGTCAGAGACATGTGCTGTTTTCTGGACATCACAGTGTACAAAGGCTGTGCTGTGGGCCCTCTGGAGCAACATTGCTAGCCTTTCGAGCACTGTTACAACCATAAAATGGTACAATTCAAAGGGAAAAAAGCTCAGTTTAGTTGAGTTTGCATAAAAGCTGGCAAAATGTGAATTGCCTGTCTCTGAAAAGACAAACAGGCGATCCGCATTCAAGTGAAAATGAGTCGAGATGCCTCACAAAACGCAGGAAAACACATGATGGCCATTAACGATTCTGCACTTTTGCTAAAGACAGCCGGTCTAAGTGCCTCTTTCCTTTCCTTCATGCACCTTCCTTGAGTCAAATTAAAGTTCAAATTGTGGACTTGCACAATAGTTTACAGAGTAACCATTTATCTGTCATATCCTGCAAGAAACTATATGTGCAGAATTGAAAAATGCTATTACATCTCGTTTTAACCACCAAGTGAAAAGACGAAACACTGAAGCTTTTATTTCTCTTTTCCCAGAGTCACTGCAAGCGAACACGTTATGATCGTGATATGAACTTCCTGAACACAGACTGAGACACCTGCTGCCTTATCTCGTTCGCGGGCTGGGGTTGTGGTACATGGTGACGCAAAACCTTCAACTTGCTCACTCAGTTCAACCCCTTCACTTCCTGCAGCTTGAAATATTCTTTATCTTGTTGACAGTAAGAATGCACATATGTGCATTTGATTTGTTTGAATTTGGATGTACTGTTCAGTTTTAGCCTCATGATATCCTCCAGATCACACGTACTGAAGTGAACAGTTAGACTCATTTTAACCACGTGCCAAATACGCAAATGTTCAGAAGCTCGATGATATTTTGCAGATGCAAGAATGTAAACTCGCATTGGTGTCGTTTAGGGAAGCATTGAGTTCACTACTACTCCTTTTTATTTATTTTCTCATTTGTAAAACCTTAAAAATGCAAACAGACTCGATTTGAAAGGAAAAATCTTCTAGTTCCCAACACTATGCTTCTCCAGCATGTGTCTGAAATTCAAACTAACCCTAATTATATGAGTCTCAAAAGGCCAACACATGTGTATGATTTACAAGCACAAGTTATGATTGAGAAATGTACACAAGGACTCGTATTTCATTTTAAGTCCTCCGGTCCACACAAAGAAAAAAATGTTTGTCAAGAAGTTTCCAAAACTGTGTTTGTTGATTGTGTTTTCCAGTGAACGTTAACAGGTTATATGCTTTATCCATCTGCATGTTCCAAATAGGCTAACATTTTTATAAGAATGAACATAAGATAAATTAACCAAAATAAATTAAATTACAGGGTCCTTGCCTGTTTGACCCATTTCATTTGTTCACTCCCGTTTTCAGCTTCTACTCTTCAAATTAAAGTTGATCAACTTTCTAAACTTTGAGCCTGATATGCAATGAGGCAATTTACAGAGGTATCCATAAACGGAGCTAAAGCGGATTTGCAGGAGGATACGTGCTTCAGTCTACAATGCCAAGCCACCAAATAGGTAAACAAGTGTGTGTCTGTGCGTGCATGTTGGAAATAACACCTTGGGAATGGTCTGTGGTTCAATATTCCCTCATGAAATGTGATTTTATAAATCCCTCCAAAAATTATAATAACCCAGATAAGCTTAGGGCTTAAGTGATCCGCAGAATCAGTGGTTTGAGAGTTTAACATCAGTACCTCTGGAGGTAATTCTGATGCAAATGTGTGAGAAGACTCGTAGATAAATGCCTTTGGCTGGTGAATGAGGTCCAAGTGGGAGTGTGCTTTATATGTTTCACAGAGTGAAATGAAGAAAAAAAGATGCAGTGTGGTGCAGGAAAAAAATACAAATCCTAAACAAAATATGGATGGCAGCTGTGCTGACTCGCCTCTTAGTGCATTGTGATGGGCTTTGCTCTATTTCATATAAGCATCATCCCTTGTCCTCATCCTTCTCTCCCTTCCCGCTTACCTCACCATCACATATTCACTCGCCTCCACTTTAGCTTATTAAACAGCCATTGTTCCAGGCACTGATTAAGTTGCTACTTCTCATCTGTAACTCAGTAGAATGCTGTTCAGGCAATTATTGTATATATTAAAATCTCAAATTGTTTGAGTGTTTGATAAGACATTGAATATATGGAATAAAAGTCTGAATATAATGAAACTCCCATATATTATTTAAAACTCAAATATGTGGAATGAAA
>NW_024583012.1:0-2219 GCF_018398535.1 Haplochromis burtoni
ACACCACTCAGACAGCCAGCAATTTAAGGAGAACATGCGGCTAAACATGTCACTCCTGGTCTGATTGGGGAGGGGACCAGAGAAAACTACAGAGTCCCACATTGTTTTGCAAAATGCAATACCAGTCAGGGTAATGACCTCAGTGTGTTATCCAATCGGTCTGCCACATGTGATAACACCACTGTCTTTGTTAATCTATTAAACATTCAGACACTTATGAGCAACAACCATCTAATCCAGCATCTCTTCACCAACCGTAAGTTAGACTTTCCCAGCTTAACTGAGACATGGCAACAACCCCATGACTTCTCTGAGGGTTGTTTACATCTGTGGAGCTTGTGGAACTGGGCAGGCAGGAGACTTACCAGTAATGTTTGGCTAGAAGTGGAAGGAATGTGGGCATGGGGAGATGGGAGTGGGTCAGCTAAGCCTGTCAGAGGTTTCATGTGTCTGCCTGGGAGCAGGTCAGCAGTGACTTAGCGCACATACAACCCGTCTGCACCAATTACATGTTGGCTAAAATAACACAAACACTTTATTTTCTTTTAGAAATGATTAAGCTACCTAACACTCAGAAAGGCAAGCCGTTTCCTTCATGTGGACTTGGACTGGACTCAGCTTTTTGTCAGACTTGGGGACCATGCAGTCTTTTGATGTCACATTTTCGGATTGCCTTGGATTGCTTGGAACCCAGCAGAGTAGGTACTAAAAAAGTACCTGGTAACATGTGCTGTGACCTAGTGGAAAACCCTAAAAACATCAAGCCGACCTGAGTAGGTACTAATGAAAAAGGGCTACAAATCTTGCAGGAGCAGGTTGGTTGCTGATGCTGTGGGCAGAGGCAGGTGGCTAAAAATAGACAGGGGGTCCCAAGAATGCTAGCAGGATGGAGGGTACAACTGATGTTAGTAACAAAATTAAGGCTGGAGTGAACCAGTGGAAAAGTTTTAACATCGTTAAGAACCAAGAAGGTAAAGAGCTGGACTTGTGACAAGTGTGGCAAAGTTCTTGTATTTCATAGTTTCACATCGCTGCTGTTCAGTGACATCTACCTGTGTGTTTTACACTGGCAGGATGAAAGCTTTCAAAGTACAGACTGCTGCATGCATTTGTGATCTGGATGGAAAAAGCACGAGTTAATAATAATAGGTTTAAATGAGCCGCCGCTGGCAGCCAGATTGAAAAAATCGTCCTGCACAGGGCTCTAGTGCAGAATGGTCCAGCCAATGCCCCCAACCTCCTCCCCACTACCCCTCTGTTGAACTTCTGCCAAAGATCTTGCAGACTGAGACATTTACAGCACACCCACACTATATGTTTGGGCAAGTCAGGCCTTTCCAACATCCTCCCTTTCAACAAAACCAAATAATTTCCTCCCATTTATGTAGTGGAAATGTCAACAAGCGCTGTGTGGCAGGCAGGAGTTGGACCCAAAATTCAGGCTCTCAGACTCGAGGGATGAACTCAAAATCACAGCTTTATTGGCTGGCAAGGAAGATGCATACAAAACAAAGCCACACTGGGAACTCTAAGTTCAAGAAAACACAGGGAGCGAGTAACACAGCAATGAGGGACGACGCGACACTGACTCAGAGAAACACAGGGCTTAAATACACTGGGAAATAACGAGGGGAATGAGACACAGGAGGGGAGCACAGCTGGGAGAAATCAGACATAACCAGACCAAAGGGAAGCGAAACTCAATACATTCACCTAGGACACAGACCTTCAAAGTAAAACAGGAAATGTAACACAGATGCGGACTGACTAGGGGAGACAGAGCAACTAAGAAACTCAGAGACCAACATAAAGGAGGCACAGAGGGCGGCTACTAAACACTCAGAAAACTAACCAGAATACAAGAAACCCAAACTAAGATACTAGACTATAGAACAAACTGAGGCAACAAAGACAACTTAGAACATGCAACATAACACAAAAACCCTGAGACACAAGAAACTCACAACACTGGGTCAGGAGCTCCAGGATCCTGACAGGAAATGTCCAAGAAAACTACCAAAGATAAGACAATCTGGGAGGTATAAAATAACTTCAAAGCTGTTGTGACAGAATAAAGAACCCACGCACAGCACTGTAAATTGTCTTTATTTCCAGACTGTTGTTGTGGCAGCGGTCCAGCTGCCCTCCTCGTTCTTCATGCCACACACAGATCTCTCTTCTAGTCTCGGTCGTTGTGTCCTTGGGCAAGTCACTTCACC
>NW_024583012.1:2239-6956 GCF_018398535.1 Haplochromis burtoni
GAAGAAAACATCTGCACATGCGCGGTACGGATCGGGTAGACCCGATTGTACGGTCAGACTTTACACATGCGCAGTAAGGATCGGAGAGTCCTGATCCGTAACTTTCTTTTTATTTTTCGTTTTTGTCTACATTATATTGAAATGTTTCATTATTGCAAACATTTTAAGATATACTTGTTATTCTTAACATCTTAACAGATACTCTGACCATAACCTTTGGGGATGGATAGAAAGGCAGTAGATGCCTTCATGCGGCCGTCTTCACCACTTGGAGAAATGTTCCCACTCACCTCATGCAAATGCATCCTGTGACTGTGGGAGGGTCTGTAGTGTCCACAGACAGTGTTGTGTGGCTGTGTTGTTAATCCTGGCTTGTGTGTGTTGTGGGTTAGATGTATGCAGGGTGATCGAGCTGCTGGACCGGCTGCAGCGGACTGGTGAGCTGCCTCCTCCCAAACTGCAGGCCCTGCAGAGAGTCCTACAGAGCAAATTCTGCGCTGCCATCAGAGAGGTAAAGTGCCACGGCCCTTTTAAAAGAATGTTTAATAATTGTTTTCCTAATGTCCGGTGCATAAAGTGAGCATTGTCACGTCCTCACAGTCTGTTTAAAAGCAACTCTTTTCATTTAATCATCTCAGACTTTTTTAAATGACCCATGTGAGAACATGTGCACTGTTTTCCTTTCTTTTTGGACATTTTTGTCTTTATTGAATGGTGGCGCCGTGGAGATGGACGATACGCAGTAAAGACCGTGGATTGGACTCTGACCTGGGCCTCAGCACACTGGCCGTAAAGCCTTCAGTAGAGATTAGTACATGAGCTGCTCTGCCTCCTGAGCTGCAGCCACATATTTAGCCTCCAGTCAGTGAAAACTACACTTTAAGTTTGAGGCCTTTTACTAAAATCTGATGCTGAACGAGCAACCAGCCACCACGCTGGCGTTCTTGGCAACACTTGCATTTAAAAAGTTAAGTTAGATAACTAATGACTGTAACAACTAATGACTTAATGAATAACTAAATAGTAAAGAAGATAACAGAAAGTAAATAAGTGTGAGCCTTGAAGCTGTTATCAAAGACTGACTGAAAGCACATGGTGCAGTTTCTTATATTTAGCTAATAATAGAATTTATCATGGATGTTTGCAGTGTTATCCATTGTCTGTGTATCTACTGCACTGTGTGATGCTACATCCCCATTACACTCCAGTCTGAGCCACCTTTGCTCTGCTTTGTTGTCCTTAGGTTTATGAGCAGCTCTATGACACTCTAGACATTGTTGGAGGACCAGAGGTGCGAGCCCAGGCAACAGCCAAGGTATTACAAATGACAAAGCAGCTTTATGTTAGAGATTTGGGCTGTTTGTGATTGCAAACCACAGCAGTGTTGTAGTTCTTAGACTACCACGCTCTGCTAATGCCACTGAGATACTGAGAACAGTGCAGTATGCATTTGTTAAACTGATAAATATGTTTTAACAAAAGTAGTACAGTTAAATGGGATTAACAGTGCAGCACTCCTGCAGTGCCGGAATATGGTGACCTCTGTCATAAATGGACTGATTCTTATGCAGCGCTTTTCTACTCACAGCTATACAACAGGCCTCATTCACCCAGTCACACAAGCACTTCCTTCTATACTTAAGTGCAAACTAATCTACATCCACACTCCGATGGATGCATCGGTGAGCAACTTGGGGTTAGTATCTTGCCCAAGGATACTTGGCATGCAGACTGGAGGAGCCAGGGATCGAACCAGCAACCTTCCAGTCAGTGGCTGATCTGCTCCACCGCCTGAGCCACAGCCACCCCATAAATGAAAGGTTTGCACCAGAGTGGCAGAGTGTGGAATTAGTTTTTGCTCAAAACAAGTGAAGATGTAGTGATCGTGCATCTCCCACTGAAACAGTAGGATGCATAGTTGAAGGGAATCTTGAAATGCTACAGATGAATGCAGCGTTTAATACATGAATTTGCACTGAAGAATACCACCTGACATCCTTCCAGAGTTTGCCTCTGACGGATATCTTTGTCTCCTTAAGCCTTTGACCTCTAAAAGCCTGTCACGGTGCCATGTGAGGACGAATGCTCGGCTGGTTAGCCGGCTCCACAGTGTGCTCTTCCTGACGCCTACTTTCAGCAGTTTGAAATGCTGAGCAACTTCATGTTTTGCGTCCTTACTCTCTCTGTCTGGGTTTTTTCTTCCTTTGTTTCCCTTTCCTTTCCTCTTTTCTGGCAGCTTTTGCAATCAGAATTTACTATTGTTAGAAACATATTTGCATTGCTACCACGAGCTGTGGTATTCCTGCTGATTCCTCTCTGTGCCCTGCTCATGTATTGAGCCTTTATGAGTTACTCAGATTGTCTATAAACAGGCCCACATTTAACACTACCACTGTGGGAAAATAGCTTGTTTTGTATTGCATCCTTTGAATGCAGCATATGTTTGTCCTCCCACCTGTGTACTGTCAGATCCTCTGTTTTGTGTAACACATAGAGGTAACTGGAGATGTGATGTGAAATAGAACTTGTTGTTTTGCTCATCATGTGGTTTCCTCTCTGATTAGGCCACAGTGGCAGCCTTTGCAGCCAGTGAGGGGCACGCCCACCCAAGGGTGGTAGAACTGCCCAAGACAGAAGAGGGACTGGGCTTTAACATCATGGGTGGAAAAGAGCAAAACTCTCCCATCTATATCTCAAGAGTCATCCCTGGAGGAGTGGCTGACCGCCAAGGTGGGCTGAAGAGAGGAGACCAGCTACTTTCTGTCAATGGTGTGGTAAGAGGATCACAGAAGCCCACTTACAACCTGCTGAGGAGAGGTGCACACAGCGTGAAGACCAGAAGCAGTCACTGAATCCTGGAATTATTTTAAAAGTGTTAACTACAAGTATTTATCCAGTTTCAAGACCCCATTTAAAACCATTGTCTGTAGAATTTGTAAATCCAAACATAACACAAGAACATCTCTTCATATACGGCACATTTACACTTTGTTTTTAGGTCAGGCGCATGAACAGTCACATTTATTATCATTTCTAGTTCATTTTGTACTTTATGTATGTTCAGTAGAACATCTACATAAATATACAGCATCAGTATATTATAATTGATATAAATAATTGATACTGTTTGATACTAATTGATTCGTTTAGCCTACCTGTTGGCCTGGATAAGGTGTTGCAGGGGTCAGGTGCAAAGTGTGTTGGGTGGGGTTCAGGGGCCATTCCTCCTGTCAGGTCCCTCCAGATCTCACTGTTGTTCCCACTGGGACAATGGGACGACAGACTCAATACTCTGAGGACCTCCTTAAGCCCACTGATGCGTCTCCTGTAGAAGCAAAGGCTGGGGACAGGAGAGACGACTCGTCCGTCACTGAGGTGGTTAAACACCTCCGTGGTGGCTGGGCCTCTGGGGTGGACGAGGTTCACCCTGAGTTCCTAAAGGTGTGGATGGTGCAGTGTTTGTTATGCTGACATGCTGAGAAAGATGTAGAGGATCTGTGCAACAGCTTTAAATTATTCCTAAATGCAGTGGAGAAACTTAAAAGACTGCTCTTAACCTACAATCTCTACCTCGTTCACTCACCTTATCCAACATTGATAGTGAAGGTGTTAAAGATCCTCCATCAGTCACTTTAATATGACTCAGATGTAACCATAAGAACAGGTTACTGGCACCCTGAGAGGTAGAACTGGCTGCCTGCCCAGATCACTGGGAGGTTGGAGAGGTACTCTAGCCATACGTGACAAGAGATGTGAAAACATGAGAGTGTATCCATCTCTCTAAAATGAAGGAATACTGTAGAAGTGCATGTCAGTGCATCGTCATAGCTGAAACAGGTTAGCACTGTCCTTTCACTCCTGGAAAGGGTTGATAAGAAGTCATGCTTGTTTCTCTCTTCTGAACGGAGCAGCTTCTGTCCCCTTCCAGAACAAAATGAGTGGGTGTGCATCAGAAGTTAATGAGGGTGATTTCTGTCTGTACAGCTTACCAGGGCAACCCTCGGAAAAACCCACAACCTATTCCAGTCGCTGTCAAACCACTTAAGGGTAGAGGGGAGGTCATCAGATGTTCACTTTATGGGTAAAGAGTAAACGTAGTCGGAAGAAACGGCTTCTTGTAGCATGTCAGACTTTTGCTTTGTGTTGGTCTTCATGCAGAGTGTTGAAGGTGAGCACCATGAAAAGGCTGTTGAGCTGCTGAAGGCTGCACAGGGATCAGTCAAGTTGGTGGTCCGCTACACCCCGAAGGTGCTGGAGGAAATGGAGGCTCGCTTTGAGAAGATAAGGAGCGCCCGGAGACGACAGCAGCACACCAGCTACTCGTTAGTCTGCAGTCAGCATGTTTGTATGTGGTGTGCACCCATACATATAATCATATGTTTGGATACACACTGCTGTTATCCTGAGTGTGGCAACTAGTCAGCTGCCCATTGTCAAGGACAGTGGGCAGTTTTTCTGTGTTTACACAATACACCACCAGTGTAAATAAAACAGATAATTTGCACATCTAATAAACTCTTAGATTTTATTCACAGAACACAAAATACATCTCAAATGTTTAAAATTAGATGCATATGAGATTGAATTTAATTCAGTGGACTTTTATTTAAACAGCGACAAATCACAATAACATGAAGACAATAATACAGAAAAAAACCCAACAATCATATGACCCCCTATGAGCAGCACTTTGGCAACAGTGGGAAGGAAAAACTCC
>NW_024583012.1:6976-12190 GCF_018398535.1 Haplochromis burtoni
TTGATCCATCCCTCCATTTCAGGGGCAGCAGTCTAAGCAGAAATGCCCAGAATCCCCGATCCCCACACACCAGGGATACTCAAACCAGCACAGACGGAATATCTCCAACATGTCCTGGATCTACCCTGTGACAACAACATAGCTGCTTAGATAAACCTGAATAACAAATGGGGTCTGGCTGATAGACTGTGTAGCTGTGGTCATATATCACCATGTAGATTAATGCATTCTTTCACCTTCCACAGATCTCTAGAATCCAGAGGCTAACCGGCCCAACGCCTTCATCTGATTTATCATCCAGACCTCCCGATTCTTCTGCTCCAGCAGGAAGAAAGACCATGGATGGAAGCAAAGAAGTAGTCAACCAACAGCTGTTACCTGAGCTGAAGCATTGAAACCTGCAGTTTAGGATCCTCGTGCCACTTTCTTAGACAAATTAAAAATCTGAGCTAGCTTGTAGTCAGAACGTGCCTGTAAATTTCTTTTCCCAGAGTGATGTCTTCCTGAGCATCCTGTTACATACGGCCAAATATTCTCTCTGGTGTGTAGCTTAATCAGAATCTAAACTGCACATCCTCAAGTGTTTTATAGTACACTGCATTTCTGATTAGAGTCCACATTCTGCAGTAGACCTCGGTAGCAGAAAAAACATTTCCCAGGATAGACCCAGATAGAAGGCTAAGTGTTGGCATTTGTGAATGGCTTGTTCCATTTTGTGAAATTGTTGACATTTTTTTGTATTTTATTTTTTGTCTCTATATTTATTGGCAAATTTCCCATGAATTAAAGTCAGTGTAAAATGAATATTCTTGCATTAGTATTATTTTATACTGCGTAGTGCTCACACTCACAATCCTCCCATAACACAAGTTTGCAGTCTCACATAATTACACAATCTAGAGCCAGTTTCTTGGAATGCCGACAGACCTGACCATTTCTTCCCAGCGCTTGTTTCCATCCCTGCTAACCTCATTTCTTCAGGGCTGCCTTTACTACCCTTAATGATTTCATGGTACAGTAATTCAACTCAAGGATGGGAAAGCCATGCTGAAGCCAGTTTATATTTTGGACAGGACATGGGACATTTATTCAGAATGAAACATTAGTATAGGCGGGTAACTGGACTGGTATTTAAGAAGTGTTTTCTACTCAGTTTGAGCACTCGAAGCACATTCTGCTGTGAGGCTTATTCACCCAATCGCACACATTCACACAGTTTTTTAAATCTATACCTAAGTACTTTTATCTCTGATGGATGCACTGGGAGCAACAGTGCTTTGAGTATCTTGTCTAAGATTGTTGATACTTCCACAGAAGGAGCTGGAGATTGTTCCACTGACCATCTGATTGGTAGATGAATTGCTCTGATACCTGATCCGTGGCCACCCTACATGGATATGGAAGTGAGAAATTAATTTGTAAATAGTATGTAACAATAGAGATGTGAACTGAAGTGGGAGAAATAGTTCATTTATGTAACCTGTCCATTAATCTAGTACTTTAATGTTACATATATTAATGCACGCAGTGAACTCTGTAGAAATATGTAAAGAGACACTCTGGAAGATTTTATACCTACCATCAAAAATGGTAAATGGCCTGTATTTGTATAGCGCTTTTACTAGCCCCCCCTAGGGACCCCAAAGCGCTTTACACACCCAGTCATCCACCCATTCACACACTGGTGGAGGCAGCTACAGTTGTAGCCACAGCCGCCCTGGGGCCAACTTCCTTCAGAGCTTCCTTCTTACAAAGGTCCAAACTGCTTCCTATACACGACTTTATTTTTCTATTCTTGATTTATTAACAGAGAAATTGAAAAAAATAAACAGAAAATAATACTGAAGAAAAATTACATAATGTCAGTCATTTTCCTCAAACTGTGATCTGACTGGCTTAATAAGTCAGATCACATTTCCTATTGGAGAAGACAGTTAAGTCCCACCCCTCTGTAAATATCTGTAAGAAGTCCAGTGAAGTGCTGCCGAATAAGAACAACGATAATGTGTAGTATGATTAACATGACTAAATTCTGATTTTATTTTCATTATGACCACTAAATATGAAATATATTTCATTCTTACATTTAGATGTTTATATTTATAAATGTATTTAGTAAATTTATAATTAGCTTTAACTGCTCAGTGCAGCTGTTAGAAAATGGTTCAGACTCCTACCTTCATTTCAGTATTCTGCAAACCTCATGTGGGTGATGTTTGCATCTGGCAGGAAATCTTTGTATCTGCATCTCTGTGGGCTTGTCTCTGTCATTGCTCTGTTGTGTGGAGAGATGAGGTTTGCTCGAGTCTTGAGCTGGTGCTCATTTAAAACCATGAAATATCAATCTGAGAGGAGCAGTATGTGAAGTATGTCGATCCCACCAGATGGCCTCCAACTATTGCTTTTGAAAATGACCATGCTATTGTGTTCAGGTGCAGTCCGTGTTCCACTGGAGAAGATTGTATGTGTGAATGACAGCAAGTTCAAATTTCATGCTCTCGCTCTTTTAGAGCTCAGCAGATACCCATGTGTATGTGAGATAAACATCCAGCGGCTCATGGGTGTGTGTGTGTGTGTGTGTGTGTGTGTGTGTGTGTGTGTGTGTGTGTGTGTGTGTGTGTGTGTGTGTGTGTTGACCTCACATATTCCCACTCACGGGGCCATTTTTGAGCCAGTGTCTTTGCAGTAGTGATTGGGGTCGCTGCTTATAACTCACGCTTTCTATTACCTGGCTTGCTCATTTCTCTGCTGATGGTTTCACTGCGACTGGCGGCTCGAAAAATGAAGGTAAATATAAGCAATGGCCAAATGAAGCTCCCTGAAGCATCGGCGCGAATAATTTGAAACAGGATTCAATACTCGAAGCTTTTCAACACAGTCCTCTTTTACAGCATCTGGTGGCCGAAGCACGAAGAGCAGCTTAAATCTACAACTTGAAGTGAAAAGCTTCACTGTGAGTTCCCACTGCAGAGCTCAGCTGACAACTTCTGTTTAGTTTTATGTGACAATTCGTGTGATATCAGGCAATACACACAAAACATGTATTGTTTTGTGTGAAAAAAAGAAGTTATGTCTATTTGATTAACTTGATGATTAAACTTTCCTTCTTTGCAAATGTGTCGTCATGGTAAAGTGTCCCTTTGCTTACGACTTCTTGTGAACATGGATTTAAAAAGAAAACATTATACATAATAATGTTTCTGTCTCCAGACTTAAACCCTATTAGCATCAAAGGGGCATCCTCAAATGGAAGGTGGAGGTCTCTAACATCCACCAGCTCCATGATGTCACCAAGGAGGCGTGGGAGAGGACTCCAGTGGCAGCCTGTGAAGCCCAACAGGCAGTGATGAAAAATAATGGCTGACACACAAAATATTGACACTTTGGGCACAATTTGGACATTTACACTTAGTCGTGTACTCACTTATGTTGACAACAGTTTAGATGTTAATGATTGTATGCTGAGTTACTGAAAGGTGAAAGCAAATTTACACTGTTGTACAAGCTGTACACTGACTACTTTACATTGTATTAAAGTGTCATATCTTCAGTGTATCCCATAAAAAGATTTAATAAAATATTTACAACAATGTGGCAACAGCAATCCTGGGAGGCTGCCAAAAGACAGGCAGCCAGTGAAGTGGAGATCAAACGATCAGTGTATCTGCTGTTTTATTGTTTATAGCTGTGGAGAGTCTTAAGGTCATATCGACACGCCCTGACAAAGGGGATCATTCCCCGTACATATGGGAAACGGAGTGGTGAGATAGTCTGGATGTGATAGAGAACTGGTGGCAGTAGATGGCTACCCCTCCTTGAGCCCATTTCTGCGGATGTTTGTTGTTGGAATGGAAATGTTCCTGTTCCTACTGTCACCAGCACTTGCTCATAGTCAAATACGATGTCCATCTGAAACACGAATGTCCAGATACCAAGTACAAATGGAGCTTAAAGGATCGGTTACTGGATGCTTTTTTCCTTATTTTTCTCATGCAACATGTCAAAGAATTACATATGTATCAAGTAAGCAGTTGGTGTATGACGAAGATACTATAGGTGGCACAAATTGATCCATCCCTCCATTTCAGGGGCAGCAGTCTAAGCAGAAATGCCCAGAATCCCCGATCCCCACACACCAGGGATACTCAAACCAGCACAGACAGAATATCTACTTTACTACTACTTTACATTGTATTAAAGTGTCATATCTTCAGTGTATCCCATAAAAAAGATTTAATAAAATATTTACAACAATGTGGGGGCTGTGCTCACTTTTGTGAGATACTGTATATAATGATACATGTTATATGGATGTTTGAGACTTTGTCTTTAACTTTATTAGTGAAACAACTGCAGGTTTCACTGACAGTACATAACATGGTAGTTTAGCCTTTGTATGTTTTTCATAAATGAAGTTCTACGTATTCAGATTTGGGCACGTGGGATGATTAGAGTTCACTGAATGGTGCTGAGGTCTGAAGCTGAGAGCAGCTCCAGTAATCACACTGAGAGAAGAACTGTGACAAACTGTTCAATGTGGGGTTTATGCCTCAAAGCTGAAACAGAGCTTTATATATTAATAGATTATCCAGTATAATATTTTACCTTTTTTAAAAGTTATCTACAAAGATAAGATGATGGCGCAGGCTTTCAGTCCTGATTTAAAACACACACAAACTATTAGAACCAGCTTTAATCCAACCAACAACCAACTTTAATGGGCTGCCTCGGCAATGAAAAACATATATTCATTCTTCATATTATTCTCAAAAGGTGTAAGACGCTCAGAGTACTGCACACATGTAAACAACACTTCATTAAGAATCATTCAGATTGCTTTTTAACCTGAATATCTAAACCAAACTCAGAAAGAAATAGATAGTCACTGCTGAAAATGTCTATAGTGGAAACATTAAACACATTTGAAATGAGCACATTAAATACCATCGTTTTGGTTTCAACACATAAATATTTGACTTTGCTATTTTCTTTTTGTGTACATCAGCTGTGTTATCAAAAACCTGAATATCATTTATAGACTGTGACTGCTATAACAGACAGTCTGTGGGTGAGAAGAGTGCTCTCAGTACTTCATCCATCTATTGTCTTCCACTTTCCTTCTACAGGGTGGACCATTTATATGGATACACCGTAATAACATGGAAATGGTTGGTGATATTAAAGTCCTGTTTGTGGCACATTAGTATATGTGAG
>NW_024583012.1:32890-34194 GCF_018398535.1 Haplochromis burtoni
AAAAGTTATATCGCGATACATATCGTTATCGTTCTATCGCCCAGCTCTAACTCTCAGTGATCCAGGTAAACAAGCAGCGCTATGCCCCGCCCACTCTGTACTATTGGAGGGTCTACCTTACAATATAAAGCAGCTTGAGGTGACTGGTGTTTTGATTTGGCGCTGTGTGAATAAAATAGAGTTGAACTGTTTCTAATTGCACAGAAATAGTCAGTTCACTTTGGACATGCTATTTTCAAACAGGAAGCTCAGAAAAAGCCCAGCAGCTTAACAGGTAGCCCCTTAAAACTGATGGGAGTGCTGGGTTTTAGGTCAAACTACTGGAACTCTTGAACCATTGGTGCAACGAAAAATTCCAATGGTTCCTGAACACATCAACTCTGTACTTTTTCAGTGATATTAGGGTCATTGCAGTGATCCCAGGCAGGGCGCCACATCCAAATCCTGACAATGAACACAGAAAACAACCCAACAATCAAAACCAAGGAAAAAAGAAGCCTCATGCAGGATGAAATGTCTGTAGAGCTGCATCACACTCACGATTTGTTCTCGCAAACAACTGATGACCCTAACATCACTGCAAAGCGCTGCTTTCAGTAACTGTTGGAATTCTGTCAAATGAGCCAACGGTTCAGGAGTTACGGGACTTAAAGATGTTGAAAATAAAAACCTCTGTGAAACACGTGACGCCAGCGACAGGTCAGGTTTCCGAGGGTTAGAGTGGGAGCGTAGGATCCAGCTGCCACTCAGCGGTTCCTTCTTGTTTGGCCAGCTGCACTGAAGCAGGAACATCCAGCTGTTAGCCATTACGTTCAGGTTTGTAATGCACCTTATAACTGAAGACTGTTCCCCGGGTACTTGGTGCACCTGATGAACACACAGCAGTGTTTTTGTGATGATCATTTTATGTCTTTATAATATATTCATATGTAAAGCTGTGTGATTATAATGATCAGGGTTAAGGAGTATCTCACACTGTGATCCACTCTGCTTTTTCCTGTCAGCATGAGTTTGTCCAGTGGCCATTCTCCTCCCCCATCTCCTCTTCCGGTCCCTCTCCCCTTCTCCTCCTCTCCCTCCCTGACGTGTTGTCCTGAACTCAACCTATCGGTCACACTCGGCCTCCCCCCTAAGACCGGCCAATCACTACCCAAGAAACTGAAACAGGGTCAGCAGAGTGAACAAGCACAGCTGAAGCACAACCCTAAAGGACAGACAGACAGGAAGAGGAACAGACAGGTAACGACTGTGTGTGTCTGTGTGTGTGTGTCTGTGTGTGTGTGTGTGTGTGTGTGTGTGTGTGT
>NW_024583012.1:34283-36724 GCF_018398535.1 Haplochromis burtoni
TGTAACGGAATACATGTACCGCCGTTACGTATTTAAAATACAAAATATGAGTAACTGTATTCCGTTACAGTTACCGTTTAAAAAGGTGGTATTCAGAATACAGTTACTTTGTTGAAATAAATGGATTACACTGCGGTACTTTCCTGTTTCATGTTGTCGCGGGTCAGGACTGTTTGGTTTTGTTTGACAGCTACGTTCTGTTGTTCCAGGCGGCAGCGTTACGGTTGCCATGGTTACAGGGTGACGCTCTCTCTCCTGTGTGTTTCCTGGGTGAGAGAGCGCCTTTTTGTTGTTGTTGTTGTTGTGCTAAGCTAACAGGCAGAATGTTACAGGCATAGCCCTAAAGAATGTAGCCTGATGGGCAGTGTAGTCCGTGCTGCAGGGAGAATGGACTGCCATTCCGTTATGTGTCTGTGAGCGCGAGGAGGGAGAAAAAGGAAAAGTACGAGCTGTCACGAGCAGAAACGGGAGCTGGAAGCATGTAAATATAATAATAACCACTGCAGCCAAACAGAGAGCCTGACGAGCCCAGCTGTAAGTAAGCTGTTAAGACTCGACTGTACACCGTGTTCGTGTTTTCCTCTGAAACAATAAGCTTCGTTGGAGCAGCCTTTCAACGCCTCTCTCTGTCTCTCGCTGCAAAGTTGACCCACACAACAAAGTAAAGCTAGTTTTCAGCTACGAGCCCGACGTATTAGCCAGAGGTCCCTGTACTACGGTTAGGAGCCGCAGACCTCCAGTAATAGTAATAAATCACATGAATAGGACATTCATGTAGCTGTAAAAAGCATGATAATATATTAAGTAATCCAAAGTATTCAGAATACGTTACTCTCATTGAGTAACGTAACGGAATACGTTACAGAATACATTTTGGGGCATGTAATCTGTAATCTGTAGTGGAATACATTTTAAAAGTATGTGTGTGTTGACATCACATTTATGGTGTCCTGCAGGTGTGTTGTAAAGAGGCAGTCATCACAGTAACACCAGAGCCTGACATCGACTCGAGCAGTGACGCCCCGTTTGAGGACTGGCTGAGAGGTGAGAGCATGCTGCTGCTGCTGCTGCTGCTGCTGTAAAGGTAAAGTCGGATGCACTTGGTATGGAAGATGCCATCGTGTGCAGGGGGTCTCTGGTGGAGTCACTGTGTCAAACCTTCTCGCTCAAACTCTTGACTGTGAACAAACCTGGACCCAGCCCAGCAGAAAAAGATGTTTCCTGAGGCGGAGCCTGTCCCAGCTGGCAAGCGCAGGGTGTACTTTACACGGGTCCATCGCAGGGCCACACAGATTGGTACAAAAAATGTGTACAGAGTGTCCAGCTCTGGGCCTCGAGGGCCGCTGTCCTGCAGGTTTTAGATCTTACCCTGGGTCAGCTGAGTTCATTAGCAGGCCTCTGGAGAACTTCCACAGATGCTGAGGACGTCATTTAGCCGTTTGAATCAGCTGTGATGGATCAAGGACACGTCTAACACCTGCAGGACACCGGCCCTTGAGATCATTATATTTGAATGGCTATATTGTGGTATAGCTCTCACCCCTCAGCTGTAAAAAGCTATGAGGTGTCATCCCCCTGCTGGGGAGGCAGGTCGGCGGCTGGCCTGGAAACCCAAATTTGTGACTGCAGTAACTCTGGAACAAAGCGATGTAGCATTGCCAAATAGATACCACACGTTAGGCCTGCACAATAAATCGAAAATTCATTGTCATCGCGATATCAGCCTGTGTGATGGGCCCATCGCAAAAGACGGCGTAAACTGCGATAATGGAGTACCTTAAAATGTTTACACACGTGCTTTAAAGAATTTACCAATCAAAGAAACCCCTTTATACATTTGACCAGTCGAATAGAGCCCTTCACGGCATTAACCAATCAAATGGATTAGAGGCCCGCCTCCTACGCAGGTGGGGAGCGAACAACGCTGCAGCAACGAGTCATAGTTGTAAAGGCTGAGAGCGAGACGCATGACGAGAACGCTACTGACTATGAACTCGTGCCTAAAAGAAAAAAATAGTACCTTGCTTATTTGGAGGTACTTTGGATTTGATAAAGACGACGTTCTCCAAACACAGGTGCTCTGCAACACTTGCCGAACATTCGTGGCAACCACCAGAGGAAACACGACTGATCTCCACCATCATCTTCAACAACCACAGAGAACAGTTTGAAGAGTTCCAGAAAGACCGGGCTAGCTAATGTTGCTAATGTTAAGACAAAGAGCGCCGCAGCAACAGCCGTCTCTGTATCAGAGTTTTTCAAGTGGAACTCCGTATGAGAAAACGTCGAAGCGCTACAAAGAAATAACAGAGGCCATTACACATTTTTGACAAAGACATGATGCCTGTAAATGCAGTTAGCAGAGACGGCTTCATATAGACCCAACAGGTCTGTAGACGACGCCATCAACATGGCCCTACACTTCATCCTGCAGCATCTGG
>NW_024583012.1:37849-41428 GCF_018398535.1 Haplochromis burtoni
ATATCTTTCTACGTAGCACTTTTAATTCTTATTCTTATTTTTATATCTTTATGACACTATGTTTGCACTGAAGCACCGCAGCAATTTCCTAATGTTGTAAACCTGCTCAACATTTGGCAATAAACCCCTTTCTGATTCTGATTCTGATTCTGATTCTGATTCACCAGTCTGATACATAAAGTGGACCGGAGATACCGCATCCCCTCACGAAACGACTTTTCCCATGTCGCCATTCCACAAATGTTCGAAACATGTTTGAACTGAGCCAAGCTGAAAGCTACTCCAGCACTACAGTAAAGTTTCCTCTCCAGTTCTGACTTACATCATAACTACTAGGTGAGAGATAAAATGATGAACAGCTGCACTGAGATCATTTGCAGTATAATTTAAGTTATGTTTACTTAAAACTAATTCTGGAGACCAGGAAGGATGTCTTTCAGGATTCAAGCCTCAGAATTCTTTTATGGGGGCAATGTTTCAATGTTAAAGTGCACTTTGTTGTTACTCTGCTAACAGCAGCTTTCATTAAATAAAACTGTTGCAGTAAAACGGAAATTATGTATTCGTTTTTTGTTTGTTTTGCTATTTATTTTATCGCAAGTCATATCGTTATCGCAGTATTGATCACAGTTATCGCACATCGCAGGTTTTCCTAATATCGTGCAGCCCTACCATACGTGCATTTGTTCAAACTTTAGGACGAGTGTGAATCTCACTGATCTCAACCTCAAATTCAAAGGCAGAGATTTTCAAATGTATGCCACAGGTGCCTCTGCTGCAGGAGGCTGCCAGTATTTTACAGTTTGAGATTATGAACTGCACGGACGAAGTACTGAGCCACACCTGCTCATTCATGTGTTACGTTTTATGTTTTCTCTGCACCATGTGAGACAAGCTTGTGTTGTTGTGTGTCTTTAACATTGATCACCAAGCACAATGTGAAGTGTGAGCTGCAGTGGTGTAAAGCACATCGGATCACGGTTTTAAGTCACGGATCAGCAAAACACAGAAAATTTTAACATTTACTTATTAACTTATTTAAGTACTTTTTGCCTGTTAAAAACATTCAGCTCATTCCACACAATTATATAAAAACAAATTAAGATGCAGTGCAGGGCTTTGTCTCTACCGCTGTGATATAATGAGCGGTCACGTGGCTTTCCGTTGCTCTGGAGGTCGTAGTTAGGGCAACAGAAGATGCGTGGGACAGCTCAGCCACAACGTTGAACTTTTCCTGCTCACACATGCTTGTAGTGATCTTCTCACTGAAGTGGACACGCGACGGGATGTCATAGCACGTTCATCACAGTTCAAACTGGTGCTGTCAGCGTAAATCTTGTTAAAATTACGTTAATGCCATAACTGCATCAACGCGGTGAATCTCTGTTAACTAGTTACCGCGGATCCCCCCTGTGTGGGGCTGCACGGCGTCAATGCGTCAACTAACACGTTGACTATTAAACCCCTTGTTTTGCAGACAGAATACGGCCTCCCGTCTGCAGCTACACACCCCAGCAGCTTCTGTAACAGCTTTAGCCGTCGGGCTGGGCAGCAAAGGGCTGCTTAAATACTCCTCTGCTCCTCCACTTGGACCGCTAGCGCTGAGCATAGCTACCGCTCGACAGACCCACCATGCCACCATGCACATACTTTTTTCACGTGTGTGCCGAACCGTGGAGTGGGTTCGGATTTCAGATCAACCGTGATCCGTTGCACCACTAGTGGACAGTGATGCTTTTATTCCAGCAGTCTGTGGAAGCACCGAGGCTCCGCCTCATTCACTTATTAAAAGGTTTAAGTGACTGTGTGTATGTATTTGAGACCCCACAGAGCCTTTATGTGAAAACTGTACAGCTTCCTGAAATATCAACAGCTCGTTTTTGTTTTGTTGGGGAACATGGCCTTACTGGTTTACTAAACTGGATGAATGACTCAGTCTTGTCCTGTCTGCTGCTTGTTGTAGGCCTCAGACATGTGGTCGAACCTCCTGCTCCAACATCCACTCATGACCTGAGCTGTCTGGAGAGGGCGGAGCTAAACACCACCCTGGCTCTGAAGACTCAGCTTCAGTCACTGCAGGTGTGCACAGTTTTATTCAGTGGTCACTCAGCTGATTAACAGCTGCTAATGCTCATGTATCTGCTGTCCTACAGGACGCTCAGTTTGACTCCCAGAGGGCAATTCAGCAAACTCTACAGAAGTCAGAGAGCACGAAGAATCGCATCAATGCTAGAGCTACTGAAGGTAACACAGATCCCATGTTGTCTTGTTTAATGGTCACTAACAGCTGTTTCTCTGCTGTGAATGAAAAGCACCTCATTCATCCTGTGTGTAGACTTCTGATGTTGCAGGTGCAAAGCTGATGAAATCAGTAA
Organism: Haplochromis burtoni; assembly: GCF_018398535.1. Lineage (NCBI taxonomy): Eukaryota > Metazoa > Chordata > Actinopteri > Cichliformes > Cichlidae > Haplochromis > Haplochromis burtoni. The sequence continues at coordinate 40,225 of NW_024583012.1, forward strand.
CAATAGTAATAAAGAGTCAGTCTGCGGACGCCCTCTCGAGTGACCGAATGACTCTCAGTAGTTTCAGCCGTTCTCCACCACTCTAGGGGGCGTCTCCCACTTTGACCTCGAGGCCATACTGGGCCCACATGTTTCCGTATACTACGCCAGCCGCCTGGTTATGGCGTTATAATCAAAGGAGAAAAAGGCCGCAGTGTGGAGCGTTTAATAGTCCGTGGTGTGAGTGACAGGAGTAACAGGAGGGAATGTTTTCAGCAGTCTGTGAGTTGTTACTCACCTTTTTGTTGTCTGTCTTTCGTGTCCCTCTGCTCATGTCCTCTGTAGAGGTGAACGTCTCTCGTTCTCAGGTTCTCTTCACTTCGTTGGTCAGCGTGGATGTGCAGGAGGATCAGCTGATAACCCAGTTGCTCCAAGATAAGCTGCTGCTAGCTCCACCTTCCCAGTGCCGCGGAAGGAGGAACATTAAAGGACCCTCCTCCCTGTTTTTCATAACCTCTGACCTGCTCAGGCAAAAGCCCCTTTCACCAGAGGAGGTCCCGTTCAGCCGTAAGCTCTCCACATCAGCTTGCCCCGCCCACGCGACTTTTGACCTGTACAGACGGCAGCAGTCCTGGGAGACGACGCCCTGACGGGAGACGACGCCCTGACGGGAGACTGGGATAAAGATGGACGTAGCCACTGTGACGCTGGCCGTTAGAGCTGAAACTGGAGGTGATGAGTGAGGGAAGGCTGACCTGTGAAGGTTTTCCAGAGTTGGTAGGCCCGCCCGCCCGCCCGCCGTGATCCCTTCATGCCAGAAGTGACGTCACATTTGCTTTTGTTCCACATTTTTGTATTTCTTTCCTCTCATTGTGACGATATATCAGTGCAGACGCTCGGGGCCTTCCAAAGTAAAGGAGATGACTTTGTGTCCTCGACGTGTTTTTCAGACGCAGCCTGAGATTTACTGCAGGTAAAGACATGCTTAGTAAACACATTTACTGATCTATTTAGCTAAAATCATTTCAGGATAAAGTGGTCAAAGTGTATTTGTTGTAAATCTTTCATGTAACTATGTAAATGAAAACATGTTTCCTTAGAAACGCTTAGAAAACGATAACAATTGATCTTAGCGTGAAAAAAACATTTTCCCCTGTTGGTGTGTGATGGATTCACCCCTGTGTGTGTGTGTGTGTGTGTGTGTGTGTGTGTGTGTGTGTGTGTG
>NW_024583012.1:41448-64819 GCF_018398535.1 Haplochromis burtoni
TGTGTGTGTGTGTGTGTGTGTGTGTGTGTGTGTGTGTGTGTGTGTGGGGTGAGCTCAGGTCAAAGTCAAATTTTAGCATCATTTAAATAAAACCTTCAGTTGTTTGTTTTCTCTTCGGGGCTCAGCTGCTCGTCTCTATATGAGCTGTTGTATAAATGAAGTCTCCTCCACCATGTTTCAGGTTTTTATGTGTTACAGTCAAAATGTCTGCCAATCACACACACACACACACACACACACACACACACACACACACACACACACACACACGTATGTATGGGTGGAAAGTTTTTACTGATTTGGTTTGAATAAATCTGTTTGTATATTTGTTTACTGTGTCATTTGATTTCCTGTAACGACGATGCTGTTTGAGGGTTGTTTTATTTCTGTTATTCATTTGTGTGGTTGTGTTGAAGGAGAGGTGAAGAGAACACTGCAGCACACAGACAAACTACAGGCGAGACAGCTGATGTGATGGTGGTTTATAAACGCAGCAGTCTGGAGTGAGAGAGTGGAGCTGCTCTGTCAAAGCACGCCGCTCGCTCTACGTTTGAAACTCGAGCAAAGCTTGGCTCAGATGTCAGACGCTGTACTGCGGTCATTAAGATTCAGCTGGGCCCGGTCACTGAGCCACACCTGTACACTTTTAGCTGTTGCATATATGAGAGAATGATGTTAGTTGTACAATGAATATGTGCTGCCATCTATACCAGCTAACCTGTCCCACGTTTTCAGGCCCACACACCTGACCATTTGTGTTTTGGTTTGTTGTTTAGAAACTTCAGATAAATCATGCAGAAGTTAAATTGTTCAAAGGAATATGAATATAAAGCACTGTATACACCATCAGCACCGGCTCCCCTCAGGGCTGTGTTCTTTCTCCTCTGCTCTTCTCCCTGTACACCAACTGCTGCACCTCCACCCACCAGTCTGTCAAGCTAATCAAGTTTGCAGATGACACCACCGTTATTGGACTCATCTCGGACGGGGATGAGTCTGCCTACAGGAGGGAGGTTGAACGTCTGGTGTCCTGGTGCAGCCACAACAACCTGGTGCTGAATGCCCAGAAGACAGTGGAGATTATTGTGGACTTCAGGAAGCACACAGCCCCACTCCCCCCCATCATCCTGACTGACACCCCCATCACCTCTGTGGACTCATTCCGCTTCCTGGGTACCACCATCACCCAGGACCTGAAGTGGGAGCCCACCATCACCTCCGTCATCAAGAAAGCCCAGCAGAGGATGTACTTCCTGAGGCAGCTGAAGAAATTCAACCTGCCAACACGGACGATGATGCAGTTCTACACTGCAATCATCGAGTCCATCCTCACCTCCTCCATCACCGTGTGGTACGCTGGAGCCACTATCAGGGACAAACAGAGACTGCAGCGTGTTGTGCGCTCTGCTGAGAAGGTGATTGGCTGCAGACTCCCATCTCTGCAGGACCTGTACACCTCCAGGACACTGCGGCGTGCAGCTCGGATCTCAGCTGACCCTTCTCACCCTGGACACAGTCTGTTTGACCTGCTCCCCTCAGGCAGGAGGCTCCGGTCCATTCGCACCAGAACCTCTCGCCATAAGAACAGTTTCTTCCCCTCTGCTGTTGGACACATGAACAATAACCGTACGACTGTTCCCACCACTAACACATGACCCTACGCTGTGTGCACTCCACTCATTCCATGTTTGGCACTGATCACCACCTGCACTCATGTATATATCATGTATATATCATGTATATATCTATCTACTTAGCACTTTTAATTCTTATTTTCATGTCTATTTAAGCGTTATATGACAGTATGTTTGCACTAAGTACCTAATGTTGTAAACCTGCTCAACATTTGGCAATAAAGCCCTTTCTGATTCTGATATAAGTATTGTACAAACTCAGTGAGAGTTCACACCAAAGCTTTTGTTAGTGATGATGTGATGGACCCGTCTATACACTCAAACCTCGGCTGTTTGATGACACGTTCACTCATTTCACCTTCATCATCCTGGTCGATGGCAGCGGATGTTTATCTAGACTGTCTCGTAGCGCCTTTCCTTCCTTCAGTTATATGAAGCAGCTGAATGTTAGAAACCAGCCCGATGGTCCTGCCCCCAAACTGCACTGCTGCCATGCTGTTTTTCTGTGCAGCATCCAGAGTTTGGTTACGTTATCATGTGATCAGGCTCCCAGTATTTCACAGGCTGGTCAGCAAACTAAACGCGCTCCATCAGTGATGGGGTGTTGTGAGCTCGTCTCTCTGCAGCTGCTCCTCGGCTCTCGCGGCGAGCACCTGATGGTGGCCAGTTCGTGGTGAAACAACAATGCTGAAGGTCTGTGGTCATTCGTGCTTACCCATCAGAGGCTTCATGTAGGACAGTTTAGTTGGGACTGAACCAGCTGATAAACAACGCTGACACTGTTTATGTGACACCTCTCTATCCTACCCGAGCAATCAAAGCTCTTTATACAACACTTCTCCTCCACGCTTCGCCTACACAAGTCGTGCACATGCATACTGAGGCAGCAGGGACCAACTCGGGACTAGCATCAAGCATGTGGGTGAGTGTTTGTTATACTCGAGTATTATTATACTGAGATCTTCTCTGACAGCGCTTTAACACACAACTCACCACATGTCCCCCACAGACTCTTCTTCATGCACGAGAACCACGTGAGCCCAAACGTTGTTTCCCATATTCAGAGTTCGTACGTCTGAATTCAGGATGCGGGCCAGAACGTGGCATCGATCAGAACCTGTGTTTTCACTGGGAACAGTAACCAACGCTACTTCCTTTAAACTTCTACACTTCATGGTGTGGGGATGAACAAAAGTATTTTACCAGCATAATATAATCTGCAGTATGATCATTGCTTTAACAAGGTAACAGACAGCTTTAAGATGGCCTTAAGATGTTTATGCATAGTTATATTAACCTTGTATTTCAGATGCAGTTATAATTATTTGATACACATTGCATATCTGTGCTTATTTTGAGTTGATGTTCTGTTCATTAAGGGTCTTAAGCTTCACTGGCGTGACTGTCAGATCTGTCAGCTTTAGCGCCTAAACAATTTCGACAAATTTAAGTTAACGGTCCAACCGATAAAGTCCAAATTTTCTGTGATCAATTAACCAGTATCTGTCCAACAGTTTCTGGCCTCATCTCTAAAGTCCCTAAATCAATTTAAGAGTGTCCAACACCCAAGGCCCAAACATGTCATGTTTAATGTAATGAGAGTCCACAGAGTGCTGTAAAATGTGAAGAACTGGGCAGTAAACACCTGAACATGGAAGCAACAATTCATTGTTTGGTGAGATTTTCTACAAAGATGCTGGGAGAGCGTCACAACTCAGAAAGTTAGATGTACAGTTTGTGAATTTTATTTTTTAAAAAAAAGAAAAAGTGGCAGCCAGAAACAATACAAAAGAGAAAACTGAGAATGTCAGAGCGGTCTGTGCAGAGTGCCAACACCGCTGTTACCATCGACACACTGCTCTCAAGCTGAGGAAAGGTGGAACTGAAGGGGTGTGGCCTAAAAGTCCAGTAAGAATCAGTCCAGCAACCGTCTACAAACAGCGTCCTTTCCAACGCCATGGTTACCGTTCAATGAAGGACAGGCTGAGTTTGCGTCTGTGTTAACTTCTCCCATGCAAAATAAACAGAACCCCAAAGAACCCAACGAGGTGTTGGGACAAACCTTCGTATGCTAACATACATTTTGTTGAGTGTATATGACAATGAAGCACCACGCCAATGCACTTGGAACTGAAAGCCACAAAAACCATTTAAATACTGTTAATGTTTGAACAAGTGATGTCTTTAAAATGTTGCTGCGGGAGCGTCAGACTATCGCTCAGACTCTGTATCTGTCCTCTACTAATGACAAAACAGGAACGGAGGGAAAGGCGTCTAACGCATCCTGTACTCCAGCGTCTTTGACATCTCACATAGCTGGCCCCTGAAGTCCACGTCGATGGTGAAGTCCAGGTCCCTCTGCAGAGACAGCAGCTCAGGTTACACAAAGACAAATGAATCGAAGCAAAGAGCGGCCGAGCCGTGCTTACATTGTTCTTGACATTTGGCTTCATGCTGACAGTGCCAATGATCTCCTCTCCAGTCTTCACAGTCAGGTAATCATCCAGGTAGAAGACGGTCTGCTTCCAGTGGGTGTAAGGAGACTCTGGGCCTGTCGGGAGACAGAGCGTTGGTAATCTACACCAGCCTTTATTTTAACCCGCCCCGTGTGTCATACAGTTCAGCTGACTGGCTCCAATCAGCTGACCACCTTTCGCCTGTTCACCTGTAGTCATGTGTCTGTAAAGCTAATTCTGGCTGCAGGCTGAGATGTGAGCTTCTCCTCCCGGATTCGTTGCTGTATAAATAAAACTGAATTTGTCAAAGCAGACACTAATGTCAGCTCACAGTGGTGAACAATCTGTACAACAGCAACGACCCACCGCCGTTTGCAGGAGGGTCAGTGCGTCCCCTCTGACAGAACATGAAATGTTTAGTATGTGGATGAAGTACGTGAACCCTGAGAACACCCAGAGCAACAATCCTGCCAACACTGTAAACTCATTCAGGTATGAGACCTGCTTTCATGCAGTGACTATCAGGGCAGTAGAAAGCATGCATACTGGGACACCAGTGTAAAGACAGCAGGCACACTGACTGGTAGAGAAGCCGATCCTCTTATGGCAGCGGGTGAACTCGATGTTGAAGTAGGTAACCAACGCGTGGATGTAGTCGTTCCTCTTCACCTGGAGGCAGAACGGGGACGTGAACGTCAGGTCTTCGGCCTTCACCGTGTAGATGTCCACCTCCTAGACAAAAAAGACAAGATGCCTTCAGACCAAATGTTTCAGGTCAGCTTCAGCCACCCTCTGCCTGTCCCACATTCATTCAAGGAGCAGAGAACGATCCACCTACCCTGACGAGACAGGAGTTGCTGACCAGCTGCTTGGGGTCCACCACATCCACCAGGGGCTCCTTGATCGCCACCTCCTTGATGCAGGACATATCAAAGCCGTACACGTTCTCCCACCCTGACAGAGACAAGACCAGGTTACAGCTACAATGGTCCACAGTGTCCTCTCTGACAGACGGGTCACCGCTCTGAGCGTGTGTCACGTGCAGCGCTGTGCTCGGCTCACCTCGTCCTGTTGACGTTCTGCTAATGGCGAGCAGACTAATAACCACGTTGACAGTGAACGCTTACAAACACTGGAGCACAGCCTGAACTCGGCACCATCACAAGCTTGTATTACAGAGTGGATCCAATCTGATGGGCATTTTCATAATCACATCACAGTGAAGCATAAAAGGAGCCGGTGCAGTGTTTTACACTCATCGCTGTATATCTGACTCTACATGCTGATGACAGTTTGAACCTAAAAGGTCAAACTGGGCTCATGAAACCGGTTCTTGCTGTGACCTTTGATGAAGGCAGGCTGACGAGGAGGCGGCGCTCTGTTGGCGAGTAATGACTTCAGACTTAAGCATTAAACAAAGTTACTTCCAACCATCTCAGACACGCAGCTACTTTCACTCAGTCTTTAGGCCCACTCAGTCCACAGCAGTCTAACTGCGCAGAGAGGTTGGTGTGGTCGGCCGAGTTCAGTCTGCTTTGTGTTCATGTGAAGTCTGCGTGTCCTCATTAGATGTGTGTCAGGTTTGTACTGCTGAGACTGTTTCAGTGCTCAGATGATTCAAAGTCACGGAAACAACAGAATTACTCTGTGTAGTAATTAAAACACTCCATTAAAGTAATCCATTACTTGTGAGTAACAGACCCAACAGTTATGACACCAGAGAGGGGAAATGCCTGCAACACGAGCAAACATTTGACCTCACAGCCGGTCACGACTGCAGCACATCAAAGCCAATCAGAGCCCACGGGGTGACGGAGTGGGCCCACTGATGGACGGCTCCTGTGACGGGTCGTTTCCTTTGGTCCAGTTTGGTTTCAGATACAACCGGACTTTGTGTGACGACACAAAAACACACTCGTTTCCTTCACTGTGTGCACGCTTTCACAACGAGGTAACCTTACATGTTGGTCACATGACATTTTACCACACCCACTTACTGAATTATTAGAGCGTCCTCAGAGTCGACGACACCAACGATAAACATATCGTATTTTCACGACCATAAGGCGCACTTAAAAGTCTTAGATTTTCTTCAAAAAGTACGGCGCGCCCTTTAGCGCAGTGCGCCCTGTGTGTTGTAAGGAGGACGTAGTAGAGAACACCATGAGAACGCTAAAGGGTGAAGTGTGGGCGCAACCCTGAAAATGGCAAAGAGACACGCTTGTGAAGCACAGTTTAAACTGAAGGCCATCAGCTACGCGGAGGAACATGGAAATCGAGCAGCGGCGAGAGAATTTAAGATTAACGAATCGATGGTTCGCAAATGGAGGAAGCTGGAAAACAAGCTCCGGCAGGTCAAGAAAACGCAGCTGAGTTTCCGCGGACATAAGGCGAGGTGGCCCGAGTTGGAGGAAAGACTCGAGCGGTGGATCATCGAGCAAAGAACGAGCGGGAGAAGCGTTTCGACGGTCACCATTCGGCTAAAAGCAGTTTCACTTTCACTTTTTATGAAACGGTGCCATTTTTCCATCCGGACCAGGACTACGGTAGCGCAGCAACTTCCAGCGGATTATAAGGAAAAGCTGGCCATCTTCCGCTCCTACTGCAGCAAACACATCGGCGACAAAAACATCCAGCCCAGCCACATCACAAACATGGACGAGGTCCCGCTCACTTTTGACATCCCGGTGAGTCACACTGTGGAGAAGAAGGGGACCAGCACGGTAGCGATACGCACAACGGGGTATGAAAAGTCTTCTTTTACTGTTGTGCTTGGCTGCCATGCTAATGGACAGAAACTGCCGCCTATGGTGATTTTTAAGCGAAAGACTTTGCCTAAAGAGAAGTTTCCAGCAGGAATCATCATTAAGGCAAATGAAAAGGGCTGGATGGATGAGGAAATGATGAAAGAGTGGCTGAGGGAGGTGTATGTAAGGAGACCAGGTGGTTTTTTCCACGCATCACCATCGCTCTTAATCTGTGACTCTATGCGTGCCCATCTCACAGCCGATGTGAAAAAACTAGTGAAACAAATGAACTGTGAGCTTGCTGTCATTCCGGGAGGCCTGACAAAGGAACTCCAACCGCTGGACATCGGTGTGAACCGCCCGTTCAAAGTAAGGCTGCGAGCGGCCTGGGAGCGATGGATGACCGATGGAGACCACAGTTTCACCAAGAGTGGAAGGCAGCGCCGGGCGAGTTACGCCACAATTTGCCAATGGATTGTAGATGCTTGGGCTAACATGTCTGCTGGCACTGTTGTTCGAGCTTTCGCAAAAGCCGGCATCATTTCCGAGGAGCCGCACGGCACGGAAAGTGACTCTGACAGTGAAGAAAGTGAACCTGGCATGTTTGATGGAGATTTAGCGCAGCTGTTCAATTCAGACACAGAGGATGAGGACTTCGATGGGTTTGATTGATGATAAAAATGTGAGTACCAAACTTTGTTTTGCTCCTGCTTTATTTTTAAATACGCACACTTGTATGCGCCCTATGATCCAGTGCGCCTTATGCGTGTGTTAAATACAGTAATGGCACACATAACTGAGACTGTGCCTTTTAGTACAGTGCGTCTTATGGTCGTGAAAATACGGTACATCGACTTAGAAAACGACGCATCCACAATAAAATCCTAAAACCACCTAAATGTGTTTTTCTAAAACTACAGGAAGCGATTTGGACTCAACAGGTGGGGCGAACGGCAGGACGAGGAAAAGGGAGCGCAGATTAGAATAAATGTAACAGCAGAGCGGAGCTCCCCTCCACCACGGCACGACTGCAGCACCGACACCGGAGACCTCACTGTGCTGGTGCCTCGCTGATGTTTGGACTGTAATGTTTCTGCTGCTTCACTTCATGAGTGAAGCTCACAGCCACACTGGCTCTTTTTCCTCCCTCACATTAATGTTCACACTGAACCTCCAACCCACCGTCAAGGACTTCTTCATTTATCTGGATCTTTGTTCTTATTGTGGGACAACTGGGTGATATTGACAATGACCTGCATACAGGAAACACTCGGAGCACTCACAGTGTATTTTGTAGTCCTTATACTGTCGGTCTTCGATGGCGGTGACGTAAAGGGTTGCTCTGTCTGGAAAAATGAGTCCATCTGGTTTCTGTTATTGTATAAAGAGGGACAAATACACAAGTATTCAGAGAAAAGATCAATAAAGTCAGTAAGTTCACACCAAGTGGAGCAATAAACGAGTAGCTTAAAAAACCCACAAGCTGAGCCTGGCTCAACCCAAACATCTACAGATTTAAGGCGCATCGCAGACGTGCGACAGGAACAAAGGTTTGAGCGCACACACAAACATCACCACAGCCAACACTGTTTACACAGTTACAAGGACTGTAGCTGTGACAGTTCAGTCAATCCCACACACATGGGCCAGTAGAAAGATATGCTGTCCAATATCATTACTGTTATCAGCTTCATGTAGACATGCTGCCGCAGTCCAACGCCATCATGGCGTAACTGTACTCACAAGCACGCACACCTTCATAGAGAACGCATCGAATTCATGTTTTACAAACAACCACAGGACTGAAACAGGACTCAGAGCTCAAACAAACAGAAGTGCACACTTACCAGCCATTTGTCTCTGGCATAAATAACTGTATTAAGCATGGACTCATAGAAGAGACAGTAGCCCATCCACTCTGATATGATGATGTCTACTCCATCCACAGGCAGCTCCACCTCTTCCACCTTTCCTTTAATGATGGTCACCACTGCAGACACAAGAAGAGCTCAAGTATTTTTAAATATGATCACGTGACTGAAATCATGTTGGCTTCTATTTACTCACCATCATCAAGGTTGTTAGCCTTCACAATTTTCACAGCGTAGTCAGAGATGCTGCTGCACTCGATCTACGGAGATCAAACACAAACGCATCAAGAGACCGTCGCCAGCTGTGAGTGACGCCATTACCACTGATAGGTGAATCAAACACCTACCCCTATAACCTTCTTGGCTCCGGCTTTGGCAGCAAACATGCAGAGGATACCCGTCCCACTGCCCACATCAAGCACCACCTTGTCCTTAAAAAGGTGCTTGTTGTGGAACATGGAATTGCGGTACGTGAGAGTGCGAACTTCATCCTTCAGCATCTCCTACAGCACAAAGCAGGATTCATGACACACAGGTTTCCTTGAGTTACGCTCTAAACAGAGATTACAAACTGGAGAAATACCTCGTGAATTCCAAAGTGGGCGTATGAGTCAAAGTAGTAGTCCTTAGATGTCATGTCCTCCGCTGCAGGCTTGGCTGAGCTCTCCCCCTGGGAAACCTCACAGTAGACCAAGATCGTCTCAATTAAACATCATCTTTGCTAAACGCAGTCTCTGTATCAACAACAGGCGTGTAGGACCATGATGATGATCACTATAGTAACAAGTTTCAGGGCTGGGAACAGGAACAACTGTTCTAGAAGCAGCAACATCAAAGCAACCATTTCTACACCGTTAATAACCAAAGCTGCAGCTGCACAGTCTCCAAATAACTACTTAATGACATGATTAGAACTTCCCGTCTTAGTGATAAGAGCTGATAAATCTGACAACCAGCAGCTTTGTTGGCTCCCTTTACAATTAGATATATTAATATAGCAACTCTGTGGCAGCCTTACAGTCCAGAGTTTGTTTACACACACACCAGGTATCGACATCATCCACAACCATAGATCATCTCTTGCAGGGGGAAAACCCAGAACAGGGCTGAAGGCGGCAACAGCCGAACCAGTGATGTCCTATTGTGTACTCCGACAAGATGGCGCTCCACGTGCTTTAGACACGGGGGCTGAAAACACGCACGTTCCCAGTCCGGCTTCACGGACTGAGTTAAACGGGTTAGTTTTTAAAACAGACTCCACGCCGGGCTGAATACACGTGGGCCACTTTAACGCGAACTCTGGCCGAACAAAAGATGGTGGCACATGGCTGGTAGAAATCACGCGCGCTTGGCCTTCCTCGATAACGCTGGATTTCCACGTGCACACTCACGACCTCCCCTATAGCTACCGGCTCGGGCTCAGTACAGCTAGCGCGTTTGTTCACCTCTGTGAGAGGCAGAGCACCTAAAGCTGCCTACAACGTAGTTCTTTATCACCCCGAGGATGCTAACGCGGCTAGTTCAGCGCTGCTGCCGCCTGTAAACTGCACCAGAGGGAAACGATCGTGGCAGAAATCGCATGACATCTGTTAAAGAACAAGTTTATGGATAAACTGTAAGAAAATACCAAGAAAGAGTTCAACTCTGTAGCACAGCTAGCTAACGAGTTCAAAAGCTAACACGGTAGCACCCATGCGGTCCACGACAGGCTCGCTCCATCGCCAGCAGCCGGTGACGCGTCAGCTGAAAGGACGGTTCTGTTCTTCCAGCGTCCCTCAGCCACGGCACGTGCTGGGTGAGGTGTCTGGCCTTTCTCGGTCACATATGTTAGATGAATGAGCGCCAACGGTGCTAAAGCTCTATTAGCCTTAGCCATGTTAAAATGGATGCATCACTAGCTGGTACGCATGTGCTAAGTAAAGCTAAAAACATAACCGTGTACGCAATGTGGCGTGACTGTATAAAATGACCGCGTGTCGTCTCCAAAGATAAATATAAGTGAGGCTTATTTCCACACTAGAAGACCTTACCTCCATCCCTTCTGCTGGCGCCGCCATTTCGATCATCTACCCAGAGTAGCTGCGTGGGTCTGTAAGCGTCTCCCTTTGTCCCGCCCACGACGGCCAAGGTTTATCTCTGATTGGTGCAGACGACAGGCCCTGCCTCCAAATCAATCCGGTTTTTAAGTGATGATGTAAAACCCTGCTTCCGGGTCCAAACTGAACTGCGTCCATTAAGACTGTTGTGTTTTTAACGTGTTTGAATACTTCCGGTCTTCTTAAGTCCCTAATAATAGTCTGTGATCACTTGGTAACCTTCAATGAAGCATCTGTGAATGAATGCAAACAATCCTGTATGCGTGGCATCGTTGTTAGAGGATTTCCACCTCCTGCAGCCCCCCCCCCCCCCCCCCCCCCCCCCCCCCCCCCCCCCCCCCCACACACACACACATAAAACTTTGTGTGCGCGTATAAATGTGTGTATAATATTAAGGATTGTACATTAACATAAAACTGTTGTCGGAACCACACTGAATTTCACCAGAGAAACACACACACACGAAGAGAGAGAGAGTATGCATTGTATGCAAACAGCTACCAAACAGCCATCATAATTCGTCATACAATGAGAACAGGACAAATCAACCATTGACAATAACTAATTAATATTAAAATCTGTAACATAATGTATTATTTGGAGTTTAGTCTGTTACTGTTGCTGTTTTTACCATTTCTTCTTGTAGCAACTGTAACCCACATTATTTCCTTAGGGATTAATAAAGTATTCTGATTGTTTCAGGATGACCTGCCATTATCCAATCACACATCTGCTTACCTGCATCTTTGCTCGTTTCTCCTCCTCTTCTTTTCTCTTTTTTCTAAACTGAGCACCTGATGGCTTTGAACCTTTCTTGTCCATCTTGGTTTTAATTTTGCACTCCAGTATGAACACCCATTCCCCAACCCAAGGATCACCACAACATAACCTAACAGACCTACACCTTCGTTCACAGATTCACTTTGTCTAGGGTTTATTTCTGGGATTTCACACATTTCAAATCATGAATACATGATGGGCTTGGACTGACAACATTATGAATGAAATGTGCTCTATCCCCAGATAGCAAGGAGACATCGTTTCAATGTTTAGTCAATATCAGGTGATTCTATTGAATCACTGTTGAAATCTGACGTTGACCTAACGTCACTCTTGCACCCTTTAACATTGAAACAATGTCAGATATTGAATCGCTGTTGAAGTCTGATGTTGATTTTCCATCACTTCGCACCCTTGGTCACTATTGAACCAACAATACAATTTGTCATGTCCATAATAATATTCCTATAATATGAAGCATCTGGCATTATGAAATAAAAAAAAAATGACAGACATCTGTATCAATAACAAAGTAATTTATTACATTAAGAAAAAAAAGTTTCTTTGTTACAGGTATTGGTTACAGGTCACTTATTATTTTATTTTAGGTTTACTCAGGGATCGAGCTGAATATCGGGCATCCTGCACCACCCATGTGATCTGGAGCGTAGAGGAGACATTTCTGCACAGCTTGGCCGAAGGCAAACTCAGAAACAGTGTTTACCCCACCGGCTGAGTCAGGCCATCTAGGACACAAACACAGAAGGCCAAATTAGAGCTTAAATATGAATAACCTCTTGTCAGTTAAAGGCAGAAATCAGCAAACTGCTGCCTCACTTAGATTCTCAAAGCGTCATTAGCTGAAAAGCTCAAAGCCTAATTTTCTAATAATGAATAAACCAAACTACTGGCAGTGAAATGTATTTCTATTTCTATTTGTTGGATCTCCCAACGATAGCCTGCTGTTGTATATTCAACCAGAACATACAGGAGAAGGCCATTTTTAAGCAGTTTAACTGAATTTGACAATTTCTAAAGTTCTGGGTTACAAAAGTACCAGAACCTTTAAGAACTTACCATTGCTTTATTCGCCTCCGGTCATTGCACTTCATCTCATCTATGTTGTTAAATGGCTAATCCAGAGGCAATACACCGGCATCAACAGGGTCAGTGCTGCAGGATTAACCGAAGGCTCTGAACTCCTCACGGAGGTCCCCGACTTCTCTGATCAGCTCGTTTATCATGATTACGTTTTTGGAAGGCTGCATCTGTTGACAAGAACAATAACACAAAGAATACTGGCTTGTGATAAACTGGATAAGCATTGTGATGAAAAAAAAAAAAGACTATATCCATAAGTGATGGCTTCACATTTTGCATTCAGGTTTAAGTAGTTCAATCTGTTAAAACGGTTTACAATTTAGCCTTTTACATATAAATGGTATATGATAGCAAAGCAAAATATGATGATATTCAGCAGCATAAATTAGTGTTTTGAAGTTAAGATTACAATGAAATTGTGATGCAGCTCATTGTTTCAAAGCATACCGTCATTAGAGAAGGTACTGAACGCAGACTATTTGCTGGGGAGATGGCATACCTGTGTAGGTTGGCGAAAGGAGCCGGTAGCTGGCCCGAGCATCATGATGGTTGCTAGAAGTGAGTTGGGGGGCAGACTGCAGAGTGGTGGAGCCTGTATAGAAAAATGTTTAAAAAATTAAAAATTACATACAACTCGTCTACAGAGGTTCCTGTTCTCACACACACATATACACACACTAAACATTACATTATTACCTGGTACTTTCACACGTGGGGCCTGGGGAAACCTTTGATTTTGGAGGTTGCTCATCATCAGTCTGTAACTGTATAAGGGATTTGGTCTGAAAGAAAACAAAACATCAGTATTGTGTTTCTTGTTTATTTTGCTTTAAGTTACAGTAAAATTTTACATCACACAAAAATGGTTAAAAACTAGCAATAATTTGAAGACACGAGTATCTTACTTGTTTATGGGTCGATTGTACTTTACTGATCTGAAATGAGAAAATGGGACAAAAAACAATGTCAATAAAAAGAGGAAAATAATGTTATTCAAGATAAGCTCCAGGTAGGAACATTCATTATTAAAGTCGCGGAAATGTAAAGTCACGTGGGCATGTCACGTGATCATTCGGTCTCAGGTGACTCTTTCACGTGTTTATAAATGGAAACCGGTGCGGTCAAAGCTTCAAAAGTAACACACGCATTGTACGCATCTGTAGCGGCAACTTTACGTTTCTGGATCATATTGCACACATTTGTAAGTCGTTTGAGGGGATTAACTCTGTATACAGCAGCCATAGCGCGAGAGCAAGCCGACCGCACGGCTAACAAAAGCAAATCGCCTTATAACGGAAAGACATGAATGTGGGTCATGGAAATGTTTTCTTTGTTCAGCGTTGGTGTTGTCTGTGAAATTTATACTTTTCTTCTTCCGTTTAAGTTAGCTTTAGTAATATCATACATACGTCGACCTTCCAATAACGAATAACTAAATTCTCACATTCTTATCTGATAAAGCCGAGAGTAGTGATGTGACGTTATGTATCGAGGCTTCGGAGCGTGTGTCGAGTAATGGAGGGGGCGTTTCCGCGAAGCTTCATTTATGGGAGGAGCTGAAAATGATGACGTCCGAAGCCTCGCTGCCCGGCTGTACCACGTGACTGGTTCATGAAGTGGTTCGAACTTTGCCGCGAGCTATGACAGCGATATAAACCCCTCAGACTTCATTCAAAATGTGGGTGTTTGATGGAGAGTTGCGGTTAGTGAGAGTTTGGAGACAGTTTGGAGGTTTATGAGAGTGAGGAGAGAAAGTCAGGAGAGAATGGAGCCAGCTAAGAAGAGGAGGATGTCCTCCCCTGTGTGGGAACATTTTGATCTTATTCCTCCCAACAAGGTATGTAAATTTCTACAGAAGATGTATTTTCATAATACTGATGGTGCAATACAATTTATGTTGAGCGCTTCTACTTTTGTACAAGGTGAAGTGTTTGCTATGTGCCAGGGAGCTGGGATATAACAACAACACCTCATCCATGCTTAGGCACTACAGAGCTTTGCATGAGAATAAGGGGGACACCGATTGTGGAGCAAGACCAGGTGAGCCATCAAATGCATGATAATATAGCATGCAGTAATGTTACTAAATGATATAACAATATTATACAACTGTTAATAAGTTACGTGTGTGATATTTATATTTGTGCTTTGTCTTTATTGTCTTTCCTCAGGAGAACAATCTCAAATAGATGAAGACCTGGTTAGCATGGTGATTGAGGACTCCCAGCCATTTAGCATTGTGGAGGACAAAGGATTCAAAAGATTTGTTAAATCATTAAATCCTAGCTATGTTCTCCCCACTAAAAAGGTTATAAAAGCAGTGAAAATTTAGTTTTTACAGAATAAAATGTGAACAGGCAGGACTGAGGCTCAAAGCCTCAGTGTGTAGCTGTCCATACCTCAACGTTACAAAAGCACAACTACTGTCCACACCCCAACCACACCTCACCTCACAGTAAATGATCATTTCCATTTCAAGCATTTCCAAATAATCATTTCCCATACTGCCACTATAAATATACACAGTATACTGCCATCACTACAATATACATGTTTTACACACTCCTTTTGTTGTTGACATTTACAGGCTGTGTGCAAAATGCCACACTCTTCAAATTCATGCCAGCTATTATTTTTACGTCCAGTAGGTGTCCTGCTAGAGCAAATGAAGCTTCATGAAGCTTCGCGTTGGGGTGAACCAATTGGATGAAAAGCTTCAGTGCTTCATGGGGCTTCATCTGCCCATCACTAGCCGAGAGTGTCGTGCACAAACTCCGACTGTGTCTCCGGTGTTCTGACAAAACGTCCGGTCAACTCTGCTGAGCTTAAATGGAATTTTCCCGCAGCCTGATGGGATGTACCACTGTGAGAGGGGTGCTATGGAATAGTCCAAGTGGTAGCAGCTTTAATTTCCCGCTCAACCATAAATCGATGGTTTTTCAACGTGATTGTTGTCACCTTGTCAACTATAAATAGATCAACAATCAACGATGACAGAACAACGGTGAATCAATGTTATTTCATGTCAGTGTCAGGTTCCATCAGTATTTAATGTTTTTCAACATGATTTTGACATTTCAATCCTGACGATTCTGATGGATCAGATGAAAAATCAACATTAGTTCAATGTCTCCTTGCTATCTGGGTCTGGAAGCAGCCGGCCCCCCTCCCCTTTCGACGGGTTGTGTGTGAGACTTTAAATCATCAAACTATAAAATATAACTAGAGGAAAAAAAGAGACCTCTACTCATGCTGGGCTACAGGAGGACAGCATGAGAACAGGAAACAAAAAACCTCCTCTGCACAGAAAGCACATAAATGTCCACAGTACAACATTATAGAGCCTAGAGTATTTAAAAGTAGAATGGGAGGCAGAGCCTTCAGTTTTCAGGCCCCTCTTCTGTGGAACCAGCTTCCAGTTTGGATTCAGGAGACAGACACTATCTCTAAAATTGCTTCAAACTTTCCTTTTTGCTAAAGCATATAGTTAGGGCTGGACCAGGTGACCCTGAATCCTCCCTTAGTTATGCTGCTGGTGGATTCCCATGATGCATGTGGTTTTTCTTCTTCACTCACTATGTGTTAACAGACCTCTCTGCATTGAATCATATCTGTTATTAACCTCTGTCTCTCTTCCACAGCATGTCTTTATCCTGTCTTCCTTCTCTCACCCCAACCAATCACAGCAGATGGCCCCGCCCCTCCCTGAGCCTGGTTCTGCGGAGGTTTCTTCCTGTTAAAAGGGAGTTTTTCCTTCCCACTGTCGCCAAAGTGCTTGCTCATAGGGGGTCATATGACTGTTGGGTTTTTCTCTGTATGTATTCTTGTAGGGTCGACCTTACTATATAAAGTGCCTTGAGGCGACTGTTGCTGTGATTTGGAGCTGTATAAATAAAATTGAATTGGTATCAGACATACTAGTGGTGCAATCTAATGATTAACATTTTAATTGATGCTCAGTGCTGCATGTTGCATCCTAAATGTTATGCAGCCATCTGCTGACAGCTGCCACAGAACTGCAGCATTGTTGTAGATCAATGTCCTAATGCTGTGAATCTAAGACCTGATCATGTTATTGGTTTCAAATGCCTTTGTTTAGACACTTTTTGACCCTGTCCATTGAACGGTCCTAAGATGGCATATCTCAGTGCCACCGCTCCCAAATAACTGAATGGAAACGTGCAGGTAAACAGACACATTAGCTGGAAACCTGTGCTAGGAATCTCATTGTACGAGGACCAATGAATACCTGTGTAGGTGAAACTGCATGTCATTTGCATGTGATGTTTTCAATTCTCACATATTATTTAAAACAATAACGTCTTTTATGGTTAAATCCTCACTGCAGTTTTGCACAAACTGTAAACACCAAAAATGATTTTAAATTCTCTTAAAATATAATACTTGGTATTTTATTATTTTTTATTTTATTATTGTTATGTTCTTTCTTAATATACATGTACACTTTGTGCATGTTCATGTAAAGCTGAGAAACACGAGCATTACAGGTAAATGTTGCTACACTGATTATCTGTATATGAAAATAAAACACTTGTCGACTGGACACTACAGCTTAGCACTGTTAATACGAAAGCCTACTTTTAGCATACTTCCGTCGGGCCGGCGTCTCTGCCGCTCAGTCGTAGTCTGTTTTCCATACAAATGGCTTCATGGCAGAGTTGCACTGTGTCGGTACAGCCACATATTGCCGCAAGTTGTCCAATCAGCAATAGGGTCCACTCGAACGACGAAAAGGAGCGTAGGCGTTCACGGGAGTGCTGCGCGGTCACGTTATTCTGCTGTCACGAGCCTGATCCGAGCCGTACAGTGCAGGCTAACGAATTGGAGCGGACATCAGCTATTCAGGACATAATATTTTTAACCAAATTTAGTGCGCGAATAGAGAGCTCAAGGAAGTCCGACCGCTGGTTGGTATTTGAGACGATCTACTGAGTTATTCCGATCGACCGGTGATGTGCTCCAGTATTTGAATGATATTGCTAGTCAGCTAGCTAGCTGTTAAGCTAGCTTTACGTTACGTGACTCGAAGTAATTGAACAATATACTCTCGGACAGCATTCTTACTAACACGTCTGAGTGCATTTAGCTTTAAGACATTTATCAGTAGCCGTTTTTATCTTTAGCAAATTTTTGTGGTATGAGTTATACGTAATTTCTAATCCAAGGTAGATGAGGATTGAATGAAATAACGTTAGCTTGCCATAGCCAAGGAAACAAGCCAGCTAACAGGGATAACGTTAACTTATCCCGCTACTTGTTGATAGACTGCCATCCAGCGGATCTAGTAAATGCTACCTGAGTTACCCACCTAAAAGCATCGACCGAACCTGGTAGGCAGCAGTCAGTCACAAAGTTGCAGACAGGCAAACGGCTACTACTAAACATCAAGTTTGCCATCGTCGACTCCAGTCCGCTGTGAGAGGGTGACCGGCATCAGTGTTTTTCGGAGAAGGCCAGAGTGAGGACAGAAACCTGCAGACATGCCGGCTGTGTCGAAAGGAGATGGGATGCGCGGATTGGCTGTTTTCATTTCGGACATTAGAAACTGTGAGTTACCTTTCTATATGCTACTTCATCATATGTGTTGTTATTTCATTATGTCGTCAAAGTTGACATGGCTAATGTCGTTGCTGGTGATCGTCTCACACGTCATGCAGCGTTGTCATGTGGTAACCTCGACGCAGAAAGCTGTATCTAAAAAATCAGTTTGGTAACGTTTAGTGGAACAATCAATGATTTCTTACGTATTGACAGTAACGTGACGGTGGTGAAGTCACCTGCAGGAACAGAATAAGCGATGTTAGGCTTGGAGTGGCGGCGCTGATCAAACGCTTCCTGTTGTGTAGTTGTACATGTTAGAGAGCTCGGGGACGAAAGTTCATTGAAATTTAGTGTCGTGTCAGGACGCTCCACATGTCTGACAGGGAAGGAAGACTGAAGCTCACACGGAAACCAGTGGTTGGTATTTAAAACAACAACAAAAGGAGCAAAGTATAAAAAATAATAATAAACAATACTATTAAGTGTAACAAAATGCTACATATATCCAGCAATTGACTGCAAAGTTTTATATAAATGTCTTTTTTTGTCAGTTTCCTAATAATATTTATTCCAGTAATGACGTGAATACCACTTTTCACTGTTACTGAGTAGTAACAAGAATATAGGAAGTAGTTGCCATCTACTGTTTCCTTTTTGCTGTGATTACACATTTCAGTGCTTGATGTGCTTGTCACTGCAAACCTGACAGTTCTTCCAGGCTTACACTGACAGGCAGTAATGGCTACTTCATGGTCGAATGTTTGATACCTCCAGCTTTCACTGTGTTATTCTGCCTTTTGGGCACATTTAAAGAGAAATTCAGCAGAAAATAAAAATGTGGACCAACAACTAGTGTAAATGTTCAAAGTGACGAATATTGCAAACATTTGCAGAGGCGTCTAGATGACTTGTTTTCAAACGTGCTGTATCAGGCAGGCAGACATCTCCAAACACATGTGATTTGTAGCCTTGGGAAATACACTGGATTACATGTTATCAAATACTCATTTGAAATAAATAGTAATAACATGACAGGCTGTATTGGAATGTTATTGACAAAAACCTGTGAGAATGAATTTCAGTCTTGTTATGTCAGCAACACACTTATGTAAATCAGACTGTGCAACTGGTTGTTTTTTGTCTTTATATTTCATTTGGAGGTACTGGATGAGGCGTATCTGTGCTAATGGAAGCCTGTTAGAAACAGTTGTCTGCTGCCTGGCCAGTTGGGGAGTGTACCACTTCTTGGGCAGATGGTAGTTAGAAAGCTTTAACTCATCAGCCATGCTGGTTGGTAGCCGTCTATCTCTGTTTGAGCAGGAAGGCGGGCTGCAGGATGACCCATGATTAAATCCCATTCATTTATCATCATCATTGCTTTTCATGGTAAAAATGTCTTTTACTGACAAGCTCTTTGCCTTGTGCTGTTCCAGTGTTGCTTAACATTATACCTGTTTAAGCAGAAAGTAGATCTGTCTTTAACTGTAGTGTTACTTCTTCAGACTAAACACGAATTAGGTCAGTGATTGGCAAATGCAGGCACATGGTCAGGCAGTGGTTTAGGCAGAGCTTGTTGTGGCAGAACATGTTTTCAGTATCGTTTGATCATGTTCGGTTAATTATGGCCAAAATCATGATCAGGACGCTGTTGTGTCTGTTCTGTTTGATAGGGCCGAAGCACTTATAGTTCATTTCAATTTTATGAACATGGCACCAATTGAAAACAATAGTTGCTTCATATTGTAAAGTAAAAGTGGCATGGAGATTTTGCCATGAAACAGGAAGTTGTTGTTGTGAAATCTGGTCGTGTAATGTCCCAAGATGGGCCGTAGCCTAAACCCAGCTGAAGCCAGGTATTTGGCAACATTGTGAGGCTTTGTATTTGAGGAAACTCCTCGTGGGGATCTTACTGGATCAATTTTAAAATGGGATATTTTTTTCTGCAGGAACATCCCAAAGCCTTTCAGTTCATCTATGTGAGCTCACAGCAGAGCGAGACTAAAGATTGATACAGAAATGTGTCATCTTCCTTTTGCGATACTTTATCAACACACCATTGTCAAATATCAGTGGTGAGCGAGCCTGAATGTTCATCCAGTATGCAGGCTCTCTAACTGACCTCACTCATCCCAGCCTGTTTGACTTCATGGGGACACTCGTCCAAACAAGAGTTTATTCATTTGCTGGGGTGCAGAACATTGAATAAAGGATGGATAGTGAGAGCAAGTCAGAGTATCATTCTGTTAAACCGACACTAACAAACAGCCTCCAGTATTTATTTCAGTTTTTTAATGCATTTCTTTAATAACATGCTAGCAGGTGCACAGCGGTGCTGTTGGTAACACTGAGAGTCCTTGGCTCCAGTCCAGTCTGCGCTCTTTCAGTTGGACTTTATTTCTTCACTTCAGTTTTAGTTTTACAGATCGGCAGCCTGGCCCAGGGTCTACCCTGCTTCTCACTCCATGACAGCTGGGACAGGTTCCTGATGGAAACATAGTAGAACAGCAACAACGGGAGTCATCACACAGTTATTTTAACAGTGTGTTGAATGGAGTAAAGTAATTCCTGCTTTCTGTCTTGCAGTTAGAGCTGAGCGATAAAACAATAGAAATCCTGCAGAAACATAGTTGCTTCATTATTGCTCCGTAGTGGCTTCATAGCTGTAAAAACATGGTCATTATAAAGTCGGTCGAGCTTGTTCCATCCGTGTTTTGACAGAAAACATGAAAGGTCAACAGCAGTTGCACAGGTCGCAGGTCTGATTCATACAGACGACTAACTGCCAACTCCGTTTAGTGCCCGTCGTGGACCCTCTGTTCCCCTTGGACAATAAGCGGTTGTCAGTTTTACTTTTGTTCTGCTTTGTTTACCCTGTAAACTTTGTTGAATTTATGGTGAAGACTCACACAAAGGCTTTCACACTTTCCATTTTTGGGTTTGTTTCCCAACAATTGAAAATTGTTTGTTTTTATACCAAAAACCAGAGATAGAGGCGCTCAGCTGTGAAAGGCTGGATATTGTGGACACCCACCTTTGAGGGGACATTTTAGTGTCACGGTCAGGAGTCAAGTGTTGTTTCAAATCTTGTGAGCATAATAAGATGAGAAAAGTGTTTCCTAGGGGTTTCTTTTTCATACCGTACGTACATCTGCTAGCAGGTGGAGGGCTTTTTGTTTGTTTTTCCCGCTTTAGGCTGCAGTGGCTTGAACACAGACCACATAAGATGTGTGGAAGTTGGGCAATTTAAAAGTAGGAGCCATCAGACAACCAGACAACCTTTATAGAGGATTACATTGGTTCCCATGTTGTGAGGATAACCTAGACTTGGTCACAAACATTGACAGAGTTCTTGCAAGGCTTCATAAGTCCACATCCACCCTCACCAAATCAGGTGGACCCTACACTAATGCATGACCAACCACCTGTTGGAATTCTTTATATGAGGAATTTCTTAATCAGACCGTGTGTATAGTCCCAGCAGGGGACACGTGGCAGCTGATGGCAGCTACAGAGATACAATCTAAGAAACAGAAGCACACAACTCACCTCCGTCTTACCATTAATGTCAAAAATACAAGTCTAGGGCAGGGCTCTAGACCAGCGGTCCCCAACCCCCGGGCCTCGGACCGGTACCGGTCCGTGAGTCGTTTGGTACCGGGCCGGGAGAGTTGAGGCTCAGGTGTGAAATGTGTAGTTTTCAGGGTTTTTATTGGTTTTCAGTGTTATTTTGTTATCGTTTTTATCGTTAACTCTGTTTTCCTGGGTCTTTTCACGTGTGTTATGAATAAACCTTCTGTTTTTAGTTTTATTTTGTTGTATTTATCCGCGACACCTTAAAGGCCGGTCCATGAAAATATTGTCGGGCATAAACCGGTCCGTGGCACAAAAAAGGTTGGAGACCGCTGCTCTAGACTAACTCTTTGCCACGGTTGCACCAGTGCGCCTAACTTTTTCTCTTAGGCACATCAGCACAAAAGTTAGGTGCACCCAAATTTTTCAACTGCATTGCTTAACACTGCAGTAAGAGTAATATTAAACCATTGTTGGAAACTGGAATTGGCTGCAGTCCTGGGATAGGTGACGAGCCAGGTGATGAAGGCTGTCCCAATTCGAAGGCTTAGTTTTAATATTACTCTTTCTGGGTCACAAAATAAACTTTAAAGACATTTTCAGGC
Organism: Haplochromis burtoni; assembly: GCF_018398535.1. Taxonomy (NCBI): domain Eukaryota; kingdom Metazoa; phylum Chordata; class Actinopteri; order Cichliformes; family Cichlidae; genus Haplochromis; species Haplochromis burtoni. The sequence continues at coordinate 63,872 of NW_024583012.1, forward strand.
GAGAATGTAGCTGTGTGAACTTCAAACATCTGCTCGGTCCCAGATCAGATGCACACACTGGGACTCTTTCTCATGTTGCTGTCTGTGTTTATTGTGCTGTGATGTGTTGATACCTGTGCATTCCTGTATTATCCTTCTGTGTTACACATTTCGATGTTTTTTTCCTCGCTACCTGGCCTGACCTGTCTCCACAATGTGATGTTTGTGTTGTATGTACGGTTGGCAAGGTCTGTCATCTCGGTTGTGGGCAAAAGACCTGCAACTGACAAATAAAGGCTATCTCATCTCATCATCTCATCTCAAGACGTCGCATATTTGCAAAAGTGCTCGAAGTTTTTGGAGACGTCTGTTACCCACCAGCTCGACGTTTTGTGAGATCTCGCAAAAGTTCATCTTCATTTTTTTCTCCCATGTCCCTTGCTGGGCTCCGTAGTTATCCAAACATTTTGTGAAATAGTTTCAGTCAAAGAAAAATGAAAACGGTCTCACGATTAGCTGCTGCTGGTTTGCGCGATCTTAAAGTTGCCTTCAGTAGCCAGATCTGTCCACATCTGAATGCTGATGCTACACGAGTGTCTTTGTGTTTTTAACCTTATCAGGTAAGAGCAAGGAGGCTGAGATCAAACGGATTAATAAAGAGCTGGCCAACATCCGCTCCAAGTTCAAAGGGGACAAGGCTTTGGATGGCTACAGCAAGAAGAAGTATGTCTGCAAGCTGCTCTTTATCTTTCTGCTTGGCCATGACATTGACTTTGGACACATGGAGGCCGTCAACCTGCTGAGCTCCAACAAGTACACAGAGAAACAGATTGTAAGTCTTTCACAGCGTTGTAGTCTTGTTCTTTAAATGCATGTCAGTGTGTGAGATGCATGCAAGTGTTGCACTACTTGTGTGTGTGTGTGTGTGTGTGTGTGTGTGTGTGTGTGTGTGTGTGTGTGTGTGTGTGT
>NW_024583012.1:64839-89579 GCF_018398535.1 Haplochromis burtoni
GTGTGTGTGTGTGTGTGTGTGTGTGTGTGTGGTATAAAAGCCCTTTGAGTGCTACGTAGCAGTATAAAAGTGCTGCATGAACATGGGCTGCATTTCCACTTTTCACGTGTCCACTAAACACTGTGACCAAGCGTTCACAGCTGGCCCACTTTTGCTCCAGTGTACAGGAGGGACTCAAACACCCGATCCCTGACCCGTTGAGGCTCACCAGATATAAGACGTGAGAGTGTTGACAGCATCATTTCCCTGTTTTATTGAATAAAAACAGGATTAGATTATTTGTGACGTAGCTAACGTGGTAGTCCTTTACTTCACGTCACTACCAGCTGTGATTCGTCACCGCCGCACGCTTTTCCAGGGTGTTTTTATTTATACTTACATTTTAGGAAAAAACATGAAGCCCTGTGTGGATTCATGTGTTCTTTGAAATGCTGTTTGAAAAAACTGAAGTAAATGTTTGCAGAACAAATCCTTCTGCTGCTGAGACCTTTTCATTTCCTGACTGTGGGGTGTGGAGAGTTTCCTCAGGAACAGGAAATGTTTAGTTAGCAGAATAAGGATGATTCAGGATCCATGTGGTTTGAGAAGTGACGGCTGCGACTGACTCAACACGACCGCTAATAAGCTCCAGACCTTCACCCTGATCCGAGCTGGGAACTTTGATTTCTACCAAGTTTACAAACAAGTGTGTAAACCTGTAGCATTTCCTGTGGTTTGTTTCACACAGTGTTGCAGCGTACACCTGGGCTCGGATCACGTTCACACAATAAACAAACGGCTCTGGAGTTCCTTTGGAGCCGTACTGAGACTAGCTTCAAAGGGTCTCGGTGCGGGTGTTCAACTGCAGGTGTGAGAGCACACGTAGCTAGGGATGGGTATCGTTTGGGTTTTGTCCGATACCGGTGCCAAACCGGTACTTTTGAAATGGTGCCCGTGCTTAAACAGTGCTCAAACCGGTGCTTAAAGAATGGAGAACACAAAATTGGTCCAAAAACCTCTCATGTTCAGCTGTTTTTTGTAAAAAGATAACAATGTTAGCCTTTTCTGCAGCTATGGGGCATATATGGTATCACTCTTGGCTGGAAGCAGTGCTTAAACAATGGAAAAAACACAAACTTTGTCCAAAACCTCTCATGTTTAACTGTTTTCCACTTTTTCTTTGGTCATTTTAGCCTTTTTGGCCAGGGTGAAGGGAGTATCTGCCATCAAACAAGAAGACAGCCGCATGTAGCTATGATGATGTTTGCTAGTTCACCTTACATGCATTAATGTAATAACGTGGTTAGCCTACTCAACGTAAATTACACACGAACAACATTAAGCTACTCACGCAGAGAAGAACGGCTGCTGCTGCATCATCATCCTCATCATTTCTGCTACACTGGCAGGGCTAGGGGCCAGGACTCTCCTCTTCGGGTTTTTGGGGGATGTTGCTAACTCCGGGTCCGATAACAGGCACCACACCCGCAGTAGATGTGCTCGGTGTGAGGTCTCGCAGCAAGCTATCAAATACGGCGCATTTCTCGGCTTTTAAAAAAAACGCTATGCGTCGCCAGGTGTTTCATCGGATTTGAGGTGTTACCTCCTTTGACAGTATCACAGTATCAGCTTAAAGCACTTGTTGCTGCTGAGTTTGCATCTTTTGCTGTGAAGTACAGCCAGACTTTTGACCGCTTCGCCTTGGACATTTTTAATCTGTAGCTCTGCTCTAAAAGAACGTACGTACTACCTGGCCCCGCCTACTATCCTCGGAAATGTAAAATGATTGGCTAGAATCTAAAGTGTATCACAGCTCAGGAAAAAAAAGCACCGAAATAAAGCACCGAAATGTGCGCTGCTTTTCGGTCTGGTTACTACCGTTTATGTCAGAACTGGTGCCATCATGGCACCGGACACCGGTACCCATCCCTACACGTAGCACACATGCAGTGACTGCTGTTGCTGAGTGGGATCAGCTTTCCTAATGAATTTTGGGATGAACCATTTCTTTACATAGTTTTAAGATCTGATCTATGAAGCCTTAATCCAGGTGTTTCTATTAAAAGAGAGACCTCTGTAGACCCAGTACAGCAGATACTGAGTGTATAACAGGCGTCAGCTGGTCATTTGTGTCACAGCTCGTTAGTTTCACATGACACCTGATACTCTCGCTGTGTCCCAAAATGTTGGCCGCGTCCTCCTGAGGCCGCATTTGTAGGCCGATTACGTCACAGCCAGGTGATGAAGGCTGTCCCAGTTCGTCGACTCCTTCAAATGCGGCCGACAAATCCGTCCTTCATTTCCCCGAATTTAAAGGATGGGTCGGGTGTGTCCTTCGTGGCCCACCATTCCAGTTTCCAACAATGGCGGCAGCTAGTTAGTTTTAATATTACTCTTATTATTCTTTCTGGGTCACAAAATAAACGTTTAACATATTTTCAGGCGAGAATGTAGCTGTGTAAACCTCAAATATCTGCTCAGTTTATCAGACACCGCATATTTTCAAAAGCGCTCCGACGTTTTCAGAGACGTCTGTTACCCACTAGCTCGATAGCTAGCCGGGGGCTGAGGGTCACTGAAGCCGCTAAGAACAACGAACTCCCAGCTTCATCGTTTTCAGACCCACCGCTGTCTTTCGCTCCTCAGGTTAAACATGATATATGAGTCACTCAGATAACTTAAAAATGTTATTGTTTGGCTTTTTTCAGTGTTTGATTGGTTCCTGAGTAAATCAGTTTGGCTGAGATTAAAGTTAAACTTTATGAACCCATCGGGTGGTTTTCACACCGCTGAATAAACGTCAAACAGAAAACTGATTAAACAGAAGTATGAGACAGTCGAGAGTTTACTCCAGTGTCCTGTTATGTTTTAGACAGCAAGGAACAGACGGCCGAGTTTATTAAACTCCACCGAGACCGCGGTGACGCTGATCTGAAGGCTAGACCGTCTAATTTCACAGCCTCACACTTCCGGCCTTCTCGGTCTTCGGAGGACCCGGCCCACGTAGACCGCAAAGGCCGGGTCCTCCGAAGGATGCGGCTTAGGTTTTGGGACACAGCTCCTGTTAACCTGTGAGTGTGCTAACATCATAACACAACGTGGGTGACACAGCAGCTGGTGTAAACTGCTTAGTCCACAAAGTTGTGACACATGCAGAGCACACGCTGTGGGACGCTGTGTTTGAAAGCCACTCATTGTTACTGTCGATGTTGATTTGTCCAGGGCTACCTGTTCATCTCAGTGCTGGTGAATAGCAATAGTGAGCTAATCCGTCTGATCAACAACGCCATCAAGAACGACCTGTCCAGCCGCAACCCCACCTTCATGTGCCTGGCGCTTCACTGTATTGCGAACGTGGGAAGCCGTGAGATGGCCGAAGCCTTTGCCAGTGAGATCCCTCGGATACTGGTTGCAGGGTAAGTGTTTGTGATGCTTCACTGTTGTTGGGTTGTTTTTGTACTTATTTTAGATTAACTCCTGTTAACTGTGATACTGTGAATGTGATGCAACGCAGTGATACGATGGACAGTGTGAAACAGTCAGCGGCCCTTTGTCTGCTGCGGCTCTATAAGACTTCTCCCGACTTGGTGCTGATGGGTGAATGGACGTCCCGTGTAGTGCACTTACTCAACGACCAACACATGGTAAGAGCACAGAGGTCATTCAGCAGCAGGACCCTTCATGCTGTGGAGGACTTAGCATCGCGTGGGCCGCTTGTTCTGCTCAGTGTTCCTTCCTGTCGACAGTGACTTCTCATTAGAGCATTAGAACTCAGTAAATACTCTAAGAAGGATAATATCCTAGGTCATGTAAATCCTAACCTTTCAGCCCAGCTGTGGACGTGTCATTGGTTCATTTCAGTTTTATTTACATTATGCTAAATCACAAAAACAGCACTTTATATTGTGAGTCCCTACAGCGATGTAGAGAAACCCCTCCAACGATCAGACATCCCTCTGTGGGAGAGCACTTGGTGACGGAGGGAAGGAAAAACTCTTTGAATAGGAGGAAAGGTCCGGTATAACCAGGCTCAGCGAGGGGCAGGGCCATCTGCTGTGACTGGTGGTTACATGAGGAGGCCAAAGACGCGCTGTGGAAGAGAGCCAGAGATGAATACGAACTAACCAATCCGAGCATGGAGTGGTTCCCAGAGCTTAAAGGCTTTCAAACATGTTGAGCGCCATCTTGTGCCAGTGCTGAGCGTGACTTCATCGGGTTGGCTGGTTGATGGTAACATACACTTAGATTTATTTATGTTAGCTAACTAGTGACAGAACCATAACTCAGTGGGATATAAGGAAACCAAAATCAGTCTAAGCGATCACTTTTATAGTAACCCAAGCACAGCCAAACAGCTGCTGGTGTTTGGGGAGGTCTTACTCCATCACCCCATCACACACAAACCTACTTTCCCTGCAGACGTGCTGATGGCATTCGCTAAGAATCATAGTTCTGTTTGTGGTGTGATGTTCTTGGAAAAAGAAAGATTGTTCTGTTCATGAGATAGAGCTGATCGCAGCAGCCGATTGTGCCGCTCGTACATCTGGCCACACCAGGAAAAATCTGTTCCTGACTCCATCCTGTCACCTGACCAGGCTCTCCTCCACACTCTTCTCATTCATAAAGAGCTTCACTAAAACGAACATCACAGCTGTTTCAGTGCCGCTAGCCAAACAACACAAAAAGGCTCCTTAAGGAACCGAGTGGACGGTACATCCTTGTACATCCCCTGTAGTTTTCCTTCTGGCCAGTTTATTCCCCTCACCCGACCGACAGGGTGGATGTCTGTCCCTGCCTGAGCCTGGCTCTGCCGGAGGGTTCTGTCTGTCAAAAGGGAGTTTGTCCTTCCCACTATCGCCAAGTGCTTTTTCACAGGGTGATCGTTGGGTTTCCTTCTGATATTGTAGCTTTTTTATCTTCTGACATGAACTCTGTTGAGGCAGCTGTTGTTGAGACTTGGTACAATATAAATTGAACTGGGTTAGTGACTCAGCATAAGTCTGTATAGGCGCCAAAGCAGCGGTGGTATTTGTTTTTACCGGAACGTTTTAACTGTAAAACAATGAGAACAATGACTGAATGAACCCTGTAACACTTCAGAGTGTTTTCACATGATTAAATGTTCTGCCTGCATTTGTCTGTTTTTCAATGAGCCACTGAAACATGTTTTGATGTACCAGTTGTCTCCGCTGTGATGAATCGGTGCGGTTACTCATTTTTCTCTTTGTGGGTGGGGTTAGGGTGTAGTGACAGCAGCCATCTCCCTCATCACCTGCCTGAGCCAGAAGAATCCAGACGAGTTTAAGACGTGCGTTTCCCTCGCCGTCTCCCGCCTCAGCAGGGTGAGTGTCAGAAACAATTGTAGAGCCATTGCAGGGGGGGGGTGCGGTATGAAAAGGGAAAAAACCCAAAAACGCTTGGACACTGCTAGCACGGGGCGCCCACACAAACACAAAGCAGGAGATGAAGCATCGCTGAATATGTTTCCCAACCAATTTCATTCTAAGCCAAAGACTAGAAAACATGGTGAAGCAAATCTGCCCTTTGGCTTCACCTGCACAGGTGCTGAGGTAGGTCTCCCTGCAGAATTGGTCTTTCCTTCGTCGGGAGCAGCGCTGGGCTGTTTAAATCACGGACAAACAGGATTCCACATTCTTCATTTTTAGTTCACAAACACTTGTAATGACTAACTACTCCTGACATGTTGGAGATGTTTGCGCTTTATACAGTAAAGTTACAGCGGGATACAAATAACATCAGGCTGATCCTGCCACAGTTTGTTCCCCGGTTCAAATCACGGACAAACAGGATCCCACAGCTGTTTGTTTTTAAGCCTATTTTGCACAGAGAGACATTTTTTTGAAAAATGTATTGACAGCAATGTTGAATATTATTACACAGGGAAAAAAAACAACTACATGTAAAATAATCCCACCGTGACGCCTCTGCCTTTGTAAATGGAGGGACAGTAACTGCGCGTAAAACCTGCAGACAGTATTTTGTCTCTATCTGTCATTCTGCAGTTCATCTCATGTAAACAATAACGTGGCCACAGCGTGATGTGAAAAAGGCACATAGCTTTGACGTTGCGTGACGAACTCTGTATTCCTCGTCCACACGTAAACGCAAAAAAAGGAGTTTAAAAAATCTCCGTTTTTGGTGATTTGAAACGCCGTTTACGTGGACGAAACAGCTGCGTGTTCAAAAATACCCGTGTAGGTGCGGACGTAGCGTAAAAGAGTTAGTAGTTTATTTTATTACTACCTGTAATTTATTGCAGATTACTTGTATTTGCTTATGTGTTTACTAAATGTTTGAGGTGTGAAATAAACCGCAACGGGGCAAAATATGGGTGTGTGTGGTTGGAGGATGTGTTTGTGCCCAAGGTTTTACTGCACGGTTGAGAGCAAGCTTCCACACAGATGCTCTGCAGACGGTTTCATCTCAATGATAAATACTGTTTGTTCTCCAGATCGTTTCGTCAGCCTCCACCGATCTGCAGGATTACACCTACTATTTTGTGCCGGCACCCTGGCTTTCCTGCAAGCTGTTGCGCTTGCTGCAGTGTTACCCTCCACCAGAAGATGGTGCTGTCAAGGGCCGTCTGGTAGAGTGTCTGGAGACCATTCTTAATAAGGCCCAGGAGCCACCAAAGTCAAAGAAGGTGCAGCACTCAAATGCTAAAAATGCCATCCTGTTTGAGGCTATTTCACTTATCATCCACTATGACAGGTGAGTACTGTCTGTAGCATCCTCACTGACTTATTATTGAAATGAACTGTTATCACTCGAGTTTAAAGAATGCACGCTAACTCGCGCCACACATTTAATCTAAGTGCAGTCGGCTGCCAGCCTGTGCTGCTCATGCTGTAATGACACTGTAAATAAGTGTGTAATTACTGATGTGTGTGCATGCAGTCTACCTGTGTATGTTTGTAACACATTCTGGTGTAAGTGACTCCAGTTCTGACAGGTGAGCCAGCAAAGCTCGTCATCGATAACAGTTTCCTGTGGCACCATCAGTGTTGCTTGTTAAACACCCAGCAGAGAAGATGAGCTGTAACACTAATGTGACACTAATGTGACACTAATGATGACACTAATGTAACTCTAATGTAGCACTAATGTAACACTAATGTAGCACTAATGTGACACTAATGTTGACACTAATGTAACTCTAATAGCTATGTAACTCAATGTACAACCTAATGTGCACTATTGAACTTAGCCTAATGACTATCACTAATGTAACTCTAATGTAGCACTAATGCTGACACTAATGTAACACTAATGTTAACATCTAATTTAGCCTAATGTAGGCACTAATGTAACACTAATGTGACACTAATGTAACACTATTTTAACTCTAATGTAGCACTAATGTGACACTAATGTAACTCTAATGTAGCACTAATGTTACACCCCGGCCTAGGCAACCGGCGTGCAACTCAGGAAAAATAGAAAAAAGGGAAAAAGGGCCCCCAAGCTCACTGCTCTTAAGGAGGGCGAACTCATAAAAAAGACTAATACGGGCTTCCACAAAAATAATCCCAAAACAAAAGTATCAACAACTATTTTCTTTAAAGCAAAATATGATATTTATTTACATCACACCACAAGGCGCCAAACTATTTACAACGGGGGGGAAGATCGCGACCATGACATACAGAAACACAGGGCTTAAATACATAGAAGGAGCAATCAGGGAATGGACCACAGGAGGGAAACACAGCTGGGGCAAATTAGACCTGACGAGACAAGGAAACGTAAACTGAACACACTAAGATAACACAGACTTTCAAAGTAAAACAGGAAACACATGACAGTCACGCCAAAACAAAATGCCTAAAACAATACACTGCCAACGCCGAACCGTAACACTAATGTAACTCTAATGTAACATTAATGTAGCACTAATGTAACTCTCAACAATTAACTTGGACCAAAGATTTTTTTAATGTGGGAAAAACAGGCGTCATTCTGTTGTAACAATTTTATTTTAAAAGACTTTGAGCTGCTGGAGAATAAATGCAGTCAGCAGGCTGAGTCTACATACCGTATTTCCCGGACTACAAAGCGCACCTAAATATTAGCCGCACAAGCTAAAATCAGGGGAAAATCCTGTTTTGTACATACATTAGCCGCACCTGACCAAAAGCCGCAGGTGTTTCAATGTTGACTTATCATATGTAAGAGAATATGCACAAAGGGAATTGTCAGGAAAGAGATGGCTGTTTGGAGACATCACTTTTATTAATATTTTGAAAAACAAGTTATGGGTACATATTTGCACATGTAGTACATAACAGTAGCCTACAGCACACCAGAAAAATAGATTCGGACTACCTTTTAGGCTCAGGTGCAGTGACACAGCTTTAACAAGAAGAAAAGTCAGTCATTCACCACCATCTTTCTCTTCTTCCTGCGCACTAAAACCACCAAAGTCCTCTTCTCCAGTGTCGGATACAAACAGGCTCAGGATGGCTTCGTCATCCACTCTTCTTCTCTCCTTCGTTGTCACTTTCAAAACCAAAGAAATCCTCGTTGTCAGTGTCAGAGTCGAACACCCTCAGAAGGGCCGTGGCGGTGTCCTCCTCTCCATCATGCAGCAGTCCAGCCCTTCAAAATCCGTTGGTGATCGTGGATGTTTTCACACTTTTCCACGCTGTCAGAATCCACCGGTGGAGTTGGGCATAACTTGCTTTTCGCAAGTTTATCGCCGCTCATCATCCACGACTCCCGCTGAACGCGTACCGCTACTTTGAAGTTTGTTTTTCGCGCTACTTCGTACGGCACTACGTTGCCTGGCGGACGGACATGTGACTAACATACCACTCTTGAACCCCGATCCTTCCGCCAGGCAACGTAGTGCCGTACAACAGCGGAACACACAAAACAAATCGTCTTACGATATGACAAAAATCACGGACAATCCATAGAAAAGCCGCACCTGACTAAAAGCCGCAGGGTTCAAAGCTTGTGCAAAAAGTAGCGGCTTACAGCCCGACAATTACGGTAATTAATGTCACCTAAACGCAGATCATCTCCTCAGCACATTCACAGCCTGTAACAACTGCAAACCCTCTAAATTTGACCAGCATGGATACATCCTGAAATTGTTCTGTGCATCTCTCACTGACTCACTCTCACTCACACTTTGGGCCCTGTGAGTCTGAGGTACAATTATTATTTATGTATTGTTCATTAAGAGGAGTACTTTTACTAATAGATCTAATAGTGATATTTTTAGTAAGAATTATAGTACGACTACTTTATGAATACGAAGAGAATCCATACCACTAAAGAACATGATAAAGGTAATATATACACAACCCACAAAGCCAGTGAAGAAATGGCATACTAGTCCTTTTTCACATGTTACATGGTAATGTGTTTGGCCCTCGTGTGCTGACATGCATGCCTAACAACGATGGGGCATGCTCCTAATGAGACGACAGGTGGTGTCCGGGGGATCTCCTCCCAGGTGGGTGTGCACAGGGTCTGCTAGAACAGGGGTGTGAGATGTATGCCCGGGGGTCCGACTCAGCCCACAGACTCCAGCCCAGACTGCTGGACTGCTCCGGGCAGACATGTGAGACTTTAAAATGTGTTTTTCTTAACTTTTCCTCCTCCAGTAACCAAACGACACCAATGTAATTCATTAATAGATAAACAATTAAATGACAGTTTCCACAGCGTACTATAGAAAAGCCCAGAATGTTTCATTTCTCATCCAAGCAGCTTCTTCACTTCAGAAAACATTGAATGGACAATGTTAATCTGATTACTTCTCATTTAAACCCTGCTGACAGAATTCTTACATTTACTACTACTAAGGATGGCACACTGTTAGAACTGCCCTTCTTCCTCTTATCGTAAGACAGAAATATGTAGATGAACCTCTGTACAGTCATGGTCTGGTCCTCTGTATGTGTGAAGCAGGTTTAAAGCCCCACGTTCTGATTAAGTCTTTCTTTATGGCATATTCATAGATGTTTTATATTATTCTGCGCAATTATTTAACAACGTTACATACATAGAAGTTAAAGATGATGCCTTTGCTGAGTGAAAATCATCAGTTCTCTATAGTCTACAGCAGCGGCCTTTAATGCACCACAGACCGGCCTTTAAGGCGGATAAATACGACAAAATAAATACGACCAAGATAAAAACTGTGGTATTTTGAAAATATCATAATACACAATTACTCAGTTAATTTGTTTAACTTTATTGGTAAAGGGTAAATGAACTGGTTCTTATATAGCGCTTTTCTACTCATCTGAGCGCTCAAAGCTTCACACAACCTGTGCATTCACCCATTCACACAATCGCATCTTTCTAAGTGCTTCATAGCTAACATTCACACACATTCACACTCCGATGGATGCATCGGAGAGCAATTTGGGGTTAGTATCTTGCCTAAGGATATTTGGCATGCAGACTAGGGGAAGCCAGGAATCGAACCACCAACCTTCCGATCAGTGGATGACCTGCTCTACCGCCTGAGCTAGCAGCGTGCTCCTCAAATGCTTCAACAACACTGAGAGTAATGTCCTCCTCTCTGCCCCTTAATGCTCTCTGGTCGCTATGGTAACACGTAAATACTTCTTTCAAAATAAGACACACAACTACAACACGGGAAAGACCCAGGGGAACCGAGTTAACGATAAAAACCCTGAAAACCATGAATTTCACAGCGGAGCCTCAGCTCTCGCGGCCCGGTACCAAACGAGTCACGGACCCCCTGACCCGGGGGTTGGGCACCGCTGGTCTATAGTACCTTAGAAGCAGCAGTGTGGTGGTCGAGTCGTCACCTTAAAACCAAAACGGACACAAACCATGACTCTCTGCTAACTGGCTGCTCAGAACTGTACCAGGCTGTCAGTGAAGGGAGTTTTTCTGTCTCCTACTCAGCGAGCCAAACCTCCTGGTACGAGCCTGCAACCAGCTGGGTCAGTTCTTGCAGCACAGAGAGACGAACCTGCGCTACCTGGCTTTGGAGAGCATGTGTACGCTGGCCAGCTCTGAGTTTTCCCACGAAGCGGTCAAGACGCACATCGAGACCGTTATCAATGCCCTGAAGGTGACGCCTCACATTTAAGAATGAATGCTTACCTTCACAAAGACACACACCATCACTGGTGTAGCGGACTGTTGGCGCTCATTGTTCCTCTTCTTATTGTTTGTCCGTGCTTCTGCAGACTGAGAGGGACGTGAGTGTGCGACAGCGAGCGGCCGATCTGTTGTATGCCATGTGTGATCGCAGCAACGCCAAACAGATCGTAGCGGAGATGCTCAGCTACTTGGAAACGGCAGATTACTCCATCAGAGAGGAAATGGTAGGTGTGAGTCACTGTGCAAGCAAATGCTGTTTATGCCAGGCCTGGGGTAACACTTAGCACCATTACAGAAAACACGTGAGTGGTGAGTCCTGATCCACTCTGTCAGCTTTGAACAGATGAACCAGTTTTGACTGTGCCGTTTCAGGTGCTGAAAGTGGCCATACTGGCAGAGAAATATGCCGTGGACTACTCCTGGTATGTAGACACTATCCTCAACCTCATTCGCATTGCTGGGGACTACGTCAGCGAGGAGGTGTGGTACCGCGTCATTCAGATTGTCATCAACCGAGACGATGTGCAAGGCTACGCTGCCAAAACGGTCTTTGAGGTACTGCTTCATGAACCCTCGAAATGTTGTGGAGGTGAATAGAGAGAGCTTGTAGTTGGAAGATGGTTCGGAAGTGTTTTATTGGGACGGCTCTTCTGCAGCCCGATGTTTCACTAAGAAGAGTTTTTCCTTCTTTACATTCAAACTTTGTTTTTGGACATTAGTCTCACACTCTGGTTTGGCTCTTCAGACTTTCATATATGAATAATATAGCTGCTCAGGAGCACACACACACCACGGTTTGAGTGTGTTTACCTTTGGTTAATTGATTCATATATGTGATAGTAGTGTTTTTATCTTGTCTGCAACAGCAGTGATTGTCCTCAAGCGTCTGAATGTCAACAGTAAGAACTGAAGGAGATGTGAGCAAAAGCAAACGTGGCCTAAAGTCGAAAAATACTTTAATCCTAAAGAAGGTTGTTTCAGTGATCCGTTTCAGGAAAACCACTAAACCTTGTGTGTTCCAGGCTTTGCAAGCCCCTGCCTGTCATGAGAACATGGTGAAAGTAGGAGGCTACATTCTTGGAGAGTTTGGGAACCTGATTGCTGGTGACCCACGCTCCAGGTAAGGTGGTTTTAATCTGATAAGGTAACAAGTCGACAGTCGAAATGCTGGGTAATAAGCCCGTCTCCCTGTCATCTAGCCCCCTGGTCCAGTTCAACCTTCTTCATTCCAAGTTCCACCTGTGCTCGGTGCCCACTCGTGCACTGCTGCTGTCGGCCTACATCAAGTTTATCAACCTGTTCCCAGAGACCAAGGCCACCATCCAAGAGGTGCTGCGCTGTGACAGCCAGATCCGCAACTCTGATGTGGAACTGCAACAGCGTGCTGTCGAGTATCTCAAGCTTTCTTCGATTGCGAGCACCGATGTCTTGGTTAGTTCTCACCAATGATAAAACGACATTATGTTAATGGTCAGGGCTGCTTGGCTAAGGTAACCCACAACATGCGTTTCCCCTTCAGGCCACCGTCTTAGAGGAGATGCCTCCCTTTCCAGAGAGGGAGTCTTCCATTCTGGCCAAGCTGAAGAAGAAGAAGGGCCCAGGAGCTGTCTCTGTGACAGAGCTGGATGATAGCAAACGAGAGGCTGGGGAGTTGAATGGAGGGGCCGACCGGGGCCCAGACACAGCAGCCATGGCTGCATCTAATGCTGTAAGCACGCTTTCTCTAGTCTTTGTTTGCAAAACTCTCAGCTTTTCTTATGTTTTCCATTTAATACAACTTTCCTGGTTTCCAGTCCACCCCGTCACCATCAGCAGACCTGCTGGGAATTCGCTCTGCTGCTCCCGTCGGTGCTGCTCAGACCAATGCTGGCAGCCTACTCGTGGACGTGTTCTCTGATTCAGGGCCTGCTGCACCTTCTGCTGCTGTGAATGACGACGGCTTCCTGAGGTGAAAGTTCATGTCTTGATGAACTCTTGAACTAAGCTTTTAGTCAAGTCCAGTATGGGTGGCTGTACAGAAGCTGTGAGCCTGCAGAGCTGTGTGAAAAGGAAATGAAACTAAAACCAGCTGCTCAAAGTCAGCACCCTGTGAACTAAGAATAATCATCAGCTTCGGTCGTTAGGACTAACATTACAAACACTCGTGTGTGGTGATTGTGGGACATCACAGTAACAGCTCAAAGTAACATCTGTTTTCATACAATTTCATTTGTGTGTAGTGGTGAACCAGCCATAAGATAGAAACAGCTTAGACTGCACCGATCAGACAAAGGTGCACGTTTGCATCGTAGTGCAGGACCGAGCGTGGAACAAAGTTAGCTTCAGCTAGAAAGCAGGTTTGTTCTGTGCACGAATGTACCTGGAGGTTAAAAATGACTGAAGTGCAGCAGAGCTAAAAGGAACAACACTGTAAGACTGACTCATACTGGACTGTCTCAAACATCACTGGCAAACTTTGCTGTTTCTTTACTGTGTGGTGAATGTAAGATGGTTGTGGAGCTGTGTTTGTGCTTTTCAACTACGATGCAGGTAGTTACAGTCTGTTCATGTTGTCACTGGTCACTCTGTCTTACTTTGCTCTCTTTGTCTTATATGGACCTGCCAACCTGAAGACATTTGTAGTTGGATGTTTTATCTGATGCTGCGGTCCAACGTCTCTTTGTTGATGACTGGTTTTTCTTTGAGAGCCGCTGTTGATGTTAATGATTGGTATAGCATGAGATAAAAGCACAGGCGTTTCCTCAAAGAGTAAATATGTACTGCTTCAGGTTTGGCTCTCAAAGAAAAGTTCGTTCTTTGACTGCTCAGGCCATAACATGTATTGTGCTGTGAAATACTATGATTACTTGTTGTGTTCCTAACTGTTAAAAGCACCGCACTGTCAGCAGGTATATTGGTATCATAAGGCTGAACTGTAGCGTGTGACGTAGGCAGTGGGTTTTTATTTTGAATGTATAGCAAGAAAACTGTAGGAGATAAAAGAAAGTCAAACCCTTAACAAATGCAAAGCCCTGAAAGATGCATCTGGACCTTTAGCTGGTCCACGTTGGCGAAGTCTTGTCAGAAACCGTTTCAGTGAAAGGGTGGCTGGACCTTTAGGGTTCACAAAGAAGTCGTCCCACTCAATTATTAGCAGTGTATACTCAGCCACCTACAACGTTTCCAAGCACCTCACCACCATCCCAGCTCCCATGGTGAGGAACACACCCCACTACATCAAAAACTCTGACTTCACCAATAAGGTCCACAAACTGGGGCTCCATCAAATCAAAGAAGACGGACAAGAAACGAGGTCGGACATTAACGAGGGAGAAACGGAAGGACAACGGAAGGACATTGTCATGTAGGTTTAGCAGAGAAAGTCAGGAGGCATCCTGGTGCACTTCAAACTCAGCCACACCCTCAGACAACAAACACACCTCCCAAACACTAGCTACGCAACATGGGGTACGCAGTGCAGCGCACGAGGAGTGCCACAAACACATGGCACAACATAGAAGAACCACCTGGATAGCACAAGGCTCGACTACATCGGCATCTAAAGGTCATAGGTCACATCTTCCAAGGGTGCCAGGGTTCACATTCTGAGAAGGCAGATGGTTTGAAAGAGGCCATGCATGTCCACTGGGAACAACCATCTTTGAACAGAGGGCGGGGCTTACGACACCAGCCGTCTGCCGTCTATAATCCAGTTCTAAGATCCCTTCCAACCCCCACTCACTCTCCCAGTCACGTGATCTCAACAGGGCACATGATGGTGTGAGCCAGGCTCTCATAATTGTTTCACCTGCAACCTCTGGTGATGATAAGCCACGCCTTCATGCTTTGGCTCATGTAAATGGAGCACATGATCTGTAGTGGGTCAGCCCACTATCTTTAAGAAAAAGCTTTAAGAAACGTAAGAAGTCGAGTCACAGTTGGATCGCAGCGTTTCTGATCTGTGGCAAACGGAGACGATGGACTCGGTATGAGCTTCAAGGTTGGCAGGTCTGCTTTTTTTAATCTTGCTATGTATGTGACTGTCTTTCGTCTTTTTCTCTTTCCCTTCTCTCCATTCCCCTGTGTTTGTGTGTGTGTGTGTCTGTGTATGTTTGTGCGGTTACACATGTGTGTTTTGATACGGATGCGTGTCTTCTCCTGTCCTTCACCATGATTGACACTGACAGAGATCTGGAACAGCCCACTGAGACCTCCGATTCCCTATTGGTGGAGGGTTCTGGTGACTCGGAGTAAGGGACCAGTAGTAACCTACAAAATTAGAACTGGCTAAAAAGATGCAACTCGGGCTTTTGTTTTTTTCATTGAAAATGTCTTTAACATGTATGTTACTGAGGAGGTGACTTGTTGCACGTAAGTGAAGTAGCTTAGTCAAACTTGCTGTTTTGAGTGCAAACTTTTCTGCTGTCAGCCACATGGTTTGTAGCAGCAGCAGCAGGGAGCACGTTACAGGGAACGTGCTCTGTAAACCGTCTGCACTGCTTCATACAGGGCACGTACACAGTGCCAAAGGACGCATTCAATTTGGTAGTTGCTCGTCTAAAATTGTGGGTGATCGATATAACACTGTCCACACAGGAGTAGTGAGAGCAGCAGATCCACAGCTCTGTAGTCAGTACAACACACTGCCCTCTTTTCTGGGCCTGCCTTCTGTGATAAACCACACAGCAAAAACACTCGTTCAGTCAGTCTGTCCTGATAAAGTGCTTCTTGCTGGTGTCTGGCTGCTGCCCATCCCATCAAGCTTCTGGTCTCACTCTGAGCTGTGGTCCTGAATTATTGCTCTGCTTCTCCTGTCAGGTGCGTCACAGTAATATAACAGTGCTACAGATTAATCTATAAAAGATGATTTTGTTATTACATTTACTATTAATATTATTTTCAACCTGTAGGTTTGTGAAGCCCTGGGTATCTCACGGCCCTTTTCCGTACTCAGCTCACCTCGACTTGGTCTTTAGGCTTTTCCATTAGGTGGTACCAGGGACTTTGTTTTAGCACCTACAGCCCTTTTTCATTACTACCTACTGGAATCGACTCGGCACGGTTTGCAGGGTTTTCCATTAGGTCACAGTACCTGGTAGCAGCTACTTTTTAGGTACCTGCTTGGCGTTGCTTTCACAAAAATCAGAACGGCTACAGAAAACGACGGCGTGTTCCCCGAGTGTGACGAAAAGCTACAGACCCAGCAGCAGGTATGCATTCGCTTCGACGTCCACCTTTGTTGCATATTAATTGTGCTGTGGGACGCGCACACACGTTACTATGACGACAAGCACGCAGACAAGGTACTACTGGGTTGTAATGGAAAACCAGTCGAGTCGTGTTGATCCAACTGGCCACTAAGTGGCGTCGCACAATGAGTCATAAGAGAGAGCGACTCCTTTATGAAAAACAAAACATCCATGTTTTAACCCAACAATGACACAAAACGTGGTCCCCGAGCCGCAAGGCCACACACCAACAGCAGGTACACCATCGCGTTGTGTTGTGTTTGTGTCGCACACAAACTCTACACTTGGTACTCGATTGTAATGGAAAACGACTGCAGCCGAGTAGAGTTGCGTCGTGCCGAGCTCAGTAGGTACCAGTGGAAAAGGGCTATAAATATATTTGCCGTCAGTTTATTTGGATGGATAAGAGCACCATCGTTCTTTCAGACACCCGTTTGTTTTTCAGTGGAGCAGAAGCTGATATCTTAGTCAAATGCATTGTGTCTCCATTGATCCACAGTGTCTCATATTTTGCTGTGGTTGATGCACCTTATTGGTAATAACCTTTGTTCCCCCCAGAATGCTTGTGCACAGCAGCAGTCCTGACTGGTAGGAGAACATTAAACAGACTGTAGATGATCATTACAACTGTAAAAACATGGAAACACTGTCTAGCAACTGCGGGGCAAATATTGTGCGCACATTAAAACCATCATTAATGGCATCACATTTTATGTGCACAATATGCATGTTTAGTGCTGATGTTCACCTAGTTTTCTTTAACGTTACTTGAAGCCCTGCTTATTTCTTTAGCGGTGGGCCCGTGTGTTAAGCAGTGAGTATAGAGCTATTCGATGTGGGCCTGTGTGAGTATTGTACCACAGATGCACATTCAGAGTGCGTGGTGATCTCTGCACTGTGTGTATCATTCACCTGTGAAGTGCTTGTACTAACCAGCTCTGCATTTTACTTTATCTTTATCTTGTTGCCAATTTTCATCACGCCGTTCCTGTTTACTGTGTTGAATGAGTTGCTCTCATTTCCCATTTCCACTCTTACCCATTCATTCCTTATTTGTCCTGTTGCCTATCTGCTTCATCCCTGCTTTGTTCTTGGGCTGTCCCTGCATCCTTGCCCTGTCCTGTGGCCTCCCAGCTCTGCTCCTCCCTCTGAGGATCCTGCTCCTCCTCTGTCTGAGGCAGATGAACTTCTTAACAAGTAAGCTTCTTCTGTGTCTAAACATTTTCATGCTGTAGCTCAGCATAAAATTGTTTGATTCCTTGTCAAAAAGAGTCCTCACACTTAATTAAAATATCAGCTCTACATAGTTCTGCTGCTGTTTTTAAAAAGCATGTACATTAGAGGCCCTACTAAGTCTGATTCATCCCACTTTCCAGTGTGGATTCTGTATATTTGAATACAGAGTTCTGATTACATCATTCATACAGTGCCACTTGTGTACTGATCCAGTTCCAATATTTAAAATAATGGTTTAATTTGATTCCCCTTTGTTTGTCAGGGTAACCTGTAAAAGATTCTTTGGTTATTTCTGTCATTTTTTAACATTTTCAGCTGTGGCAGAACAGATATCAGACACTGACAGTTTGTAACTGTTTGGTTAACACATGTGGTTCCCGTTCAGGCGATTCACTTGGTACAGTGCATATAGTATGGGATATTCTTTAATGCCTGTAATGACGTACGTGTGGCTCTGCCTGCACGTATATCACTTAGCTCTTAGGCTGTTCTCACTGAGGAGCAGAACCCCTCTGCCGAGCTGGGCTAGCTAGCTATTGTTAGTCATCTCTGCTGTCGTCTCACACACCTGGTGTGTACCAATACCAGAGATGTTCCTGGTGACTCATTTCTTAGTTGACTAAACGAGGGAAAAAAGTTCGACCGACTCGTGTAAAGCTAAGAACGCTCCAATATTGCACTGAATTTGAGAACCATTTAATGGATAATGTCAAAAACTGTCTTAACAAAGGCATTTGAAACATTAATCACATTCTTCAGTAACTGGTAACACCACTCAGCTGTGTGCAGGGGCAGCAGCTTAAGAAGGGTAGCTCAGACCTGCCTCTCTCCAGCCACGTCCTCGGGGTTAACGTGAATCGTTTCCCAGAGCAGCCCATAGATGTCATTTCTCCAGTGTGTACTGGGTCTACACTGGGACGTCCTCGCGGTAGGACATCCCGGGCCAGGAGGTGACTGTTCGCCCCTGTCCTCAGAGGTGGGGTTTCTCTTTGGATGGCATGCCCCTTCTGCCTGGTGGATGTCTATGCTAGGAGACAGTTGACTGGGCCTGAAGCCTTAATCACAAGCTCCGGCACTCGACCCTAAAAAGATGCTTGTGGACTCCTGTCGCACGGCAGGACCCTCTCCTCTCCCAGTCTAAACCAAACTAAACTAAGCAGGTGATGCATTTCTTGCAGACACACTGGGTTCTGCTGGTTGCTCACCTGCTTCAGCTTGTGCCTCCTCTCCGTGGTTGCTGCGAACTGTTGCTACAGGTTACCGATTGCAGTTCTCGGCCAGCGTCAAACGTCTGAGCACGGAGTGCTGCATTTCATCGCCGCCGCTCTCAGTTAAGCTGGGGTGCTGTCTGCATTTGCAAACGATGTTCTGATTGTTGGGCACGATGGCCTATGTGATCACTGTCGGGCCACGTTCACTGTTAAAGGTGAGCGTTTGAGGGCCCAGCATGTCGTAGGATGGGAGATTCAACAGTGGTCTCTTAGAGGCAGGGTGGGACATGTTCTTCTCCTGTGTTAAAGGGGCCTCACTCTGCTGCTGTAGTGCAGTGTTCATCTTTCTCCGACAGCCAGCCATGCTTCCTGGTGAGGGAATGGAGGGCACACCCTGTGGTAGCAGCCCAGATGTGGGATCTGCTTTCCCTCAGGGGAACATTCACTGTCTGATGTTGCTTGTGACTCCCTTTTGAAATCACTGGATCTATAAAGTTTCTTGGAGGAGTAGAGGTCTCATCAGCCGTAACACACCGGGCCATTATATCCCAACGTATATGTGCTGTACGTGTGTTCACTGAAGGAACCAAGTTAGAGCTGATCCCATCTTATTCTATGTGACTTGATGAATGTTGACATTAAAGCAGTGGCTAACAGATCAGTGCACCCACAGAGGTGAGTCAATTACTTGCTAAATATCAAAATTAGGATACAGTACTGTGCAAAAGTCTTGAACCAACCCCAGCTCTTTATAGTGTTTGTTTGTTTTGGGTTTTTTCCACTTAGTGTCTCTAAAGGCCTGTGGAAGTTTGTCTGTGGACATTAGCAGCATTCCTTTCCACTCCTTGCATCTAACATTTTCACAGGAACATTTTGATTTTGCTTCTTTAACATTAACCTATGGTTGATGTTGTGTACACATGACTTAGGTTTTATCTTGTTGCAGTATGTTGCCTATGAAAAATGCCAAAGACAGCAGTTTGACAGGCATAAAATAGGATTTCTACACCAACGAGTTACCAGTACTGGACTGAATATCAGTAGCAGCAGGAAGTTTGTGGTTCAAATCATCCTCAGTGTATACGGGGTTCTCAGGAGAGAGGTAGAAAAGAGAGCGTCTTCTTTAAACTAGTGGAGGCTCTAATGGTTTGGGGCTGCGTGTTGTTGCTGAGAAGTACCATCAGTAGATCTCTTTCCAATTTTATATAAGAAAGAGGCTTTTGCACAATACTGTATAGCTGATTATCTAAGTAGGACCAGTTTTGTCAAATAGCTGCAGGGATGTTGTTCTTGTCATTTCACTGTTCGTCTTCTCCCTCCCAGGTTTGTGTGCAAAAACAACGGAGTTTTGTTTGAGAATCAGCTGCTGCAGATCGGCATCAAGTCAGAGTATCGTCAGAATCTGGGTGAGTATTACATTGGGGGTTTTCTGCTTACTTCTTATACCTTTTCCTACCAATACATGTCTGATTTAGCAAGTAATTCATTATGTTTGAATGGCTATATTGTGATGTTGCTCTTACCCCTCAGCTGTAAAAAGCTGTGAGGTGTCATCACCCTGTTGGGGAGGCAGTGAGTGAGTGTGAGTCTCACTAATCTCAACCTCAAATTCAAAGGCAGAGATTTTCAAATGTATACCACAGGTGCCTCTGCTGTAGGAGGCTGCCAGTATTTTACAGTTTGAGATTATGAACTGCACAGACGAAGTACTGAGCCACACCTCTTCATTCATGAAGGGTTTTCAGTCTCAGTGCCACACTCACACAGACAACATGAGATCAATTCAGTCTGCCTTTACCAACATCTATGAAAGAATCCGCACTGAACTTGAATTACTGCTGCAGCGAGCTAGATTGTGAGTAGGAGTTTTCCCCTCCTAGATCTTGCACGATCAGGAGCCCCAGGATCTCATCCACAAAGTGGAAGACCAGGGTCACAGGGTGCAGAGCTGTATGGTAGGGGTGGGCGATATAAACGATATACGATAGAAACCATATAAATTTGGCCAACGATAGAGATTTTGACTATACCGCTCTACCGCGATAGCGCATGTTGATGATGTCATGAAGCTGCGCCTGTTTTGGTCGAAAGCATCGCAGCGGCTATGTCACTACCCGATCCGTATCGGAAACCCGATCGGTACCCCGCATGCACGAAAGGCCTCTACTTCCGGTCGTAGCGTTTTACGATAGTTATGGGTCAGAGTATCTGTTAAGATGTTAAGAATAACAAGTATATCTTAAAATGTTTGCAATAATGAAGCATTTCAGTACAATGTAGACAAAAACGAAAAATAAAAAGATAGTTACGGATCAGGACTCTCCGATCCTTACTGCGCATGTGTAAAGTCTGACCGTACAAATCGGGTCTACCCGATCCGTACCGCGCATGTGCAGATGTTTTCTTCTTCTTCTGTTCGTTTAATGGCAGTTTACTCCCCAGTGTACGAGGATACCGCCACCTGCTGACCGAGCGAATAAACCCTATTATAAACTGAATTATCGTCATTACAAACGTGTGTTAAATCTGATTTAGCGATAGTCGAGTGTGTTTATGCTTGTCTGTGAGGAGAGGATTGTTGGAATAGTGATGATGATGTGCGCCATCACTGTCAATTGTCAGTAAACACTTCATCTGGCTGATGAATCTTCACGTCAATGTTATTAACTCTGTAATTAGGCGCCATTCTTCTTATTTTACGGCGCTGTTGCTCAATCGGGGGACGCTCTCTGTTGAGGAGAAAAGCATGAATTTCTTTGTATACGGATTATCCATTGTTCAAATGTCCTGGGCAGTCGAAAAGGAGGCAGAGCTGTTGAGAAATGCTAGGAGCTAACTGGGCGCTAACCGTATCATTCAAATATATTGAATGTCGCAATGTTGGCAAAGAGAGGAAGTGACGTAAGATTTGCGTATGCGGGGTACCGATCGGGTTTCCGGTACGGATCGGGTAGTGACAGCTACAACCATTATCATCTGCAAATGATGGCGAGCGACAGTCACAGCAAAGAGATGAAGCACTTCTGAAATATGGGGAAAGCCAAAAACTGAGTTTCCTTCACTTCCGTAACATTGATTCATTAATGTTGAATTCTCTGGCAGCTGCTCTGTTCCCATGTTGTTGCAGTATATTAATAACTAACCTCGTATTGTGGATGAATAATCTCAGTTGTTCTCCTGACTGGAGTTTGGCCCGTGTACAGCATCCTGCTATGCGCCTGCATTTGTCCCTGACCACCAGAATTCCTCACGTTAACTTTTATCGAGTGGAAAAAAAGTTGGCTTCATCCTCCAGCTTCACTGTGCTAATGTTATGCTAACATAGCTGTGTCGCTAGTGATCACGTAGCACAACATTATATACCAGGTAGTCCAACTTCAGTAACCCTGCAAACGTCACTGCTGTTTAGTTTTCTGTCTTTATTTATGTTGGAAGTGATAGCAGAGCTGTACGTTTGAATTAGTTTCAGAAATCTCTGTCAGAACATGCTATGAAATGTTTAGGTGGAAACTAGCGAGCTAACTTCTGCTAAGTTCTAACTCCGTTAAATGTAGTAAATTCTGTTTTCATGGGAAAAAAAACTTAATTGTTACACCTGGTAAAGCAGCAACGCTGATGATTTTATTAAAGATGAAAGAATTCAGACAGTTTTTAACTCTGTGTTCGTTTGACTTTGGGACCTGAAACGGACGGAGTTTAGGACCCAGATTACTCCGTGAAGCTCCTCCCTACGGCAGCCGTAATGCTCTGACCAGCCATCAAGCAGTGCGGCTTACCAAAGCTGTACTAAAACATTTTTTAACAGATTTCTGCCCAAATCGGTTTGAGGTCAGTAAGCACAACCAGAAGTCATACATAAGGGACACTCTCGATTTAAGTGTGGAAAATATGTTATACAGAAGAAAAGAATATATCGTTACCGCACGTGCTTCAAACTATACTGTGATATGAATTTTAGGCCATATCGCCCAGCCCTAGTGTATGGTGCACAAAAGCTGCCAACCTGCTGCAGAAATCCAAACCTCTGGCATTAAGAAAGCACAAACATGGCATTGTTTGCTGAATGTCGCCAGAGAAGAAGGTGTTTGAGAGTCTGGAGGTGTGGGGTCTAAATGACCAGGGGCACCGTCATGAAGGCAGCAGTCAACCAGGTGGTGGTGGGATGTAAGGGGTCTCCTGTGATGACGCTGGGTTTCCTGAGACAGGAGGAGCTAGCAATGGCCTCCAGGGGTGGCAGATGGAGGCCAGTGATTTCTTTGGACAGTGTTACTTACCTTCCACGTGGCCACAGTAGGGCCCTGCATACCAAACACCCAGGCAGTGGGACAGCATGTTCTCTACTGAGGACTGGTAGAAGGCCAGCAGCAGCTTCTGCTCCAGGTTGTTCTTCCTTAGGACAGGGAGGACGTGCAGCCACTGCTGGGCTCTGGCACCAACACCCTAGTTGGTGTTGTGGGTCCAGCTGTGAGTTTAGCAGAAACCTGAAGGTGGAGACTGCAGCAGACTCGTTTATCACGAGTGGGGAGAAAGCTGTCTGAAGTCCACCATAAGATCTTTTGTTTTTAGTTCAGTTTCAGGTGACTTGCTGAGCACCAGCGGGACAGATTGTCTCCCTCCTTCCTGTACGCTGTCTTATCTCCATCACAGATGAGCCTGAGCACAGTGGTGTCCTCTGGGCTCAAGCCTCTTTATTTGCTGTTTGTGCATTAGACCAGCATTGGAAGCGCAGAGCTCTCTGTCATAGGAAGCATCTCAGCATGCTTGACAATGATGGTTGGTGTCCAGCAGGGGGCTGAGTACGCGACCCTGTGGGGATTGAGTGGTGAGGACCTCTGGGGTTATGGTGTTCAGTGCTGGCTCAGCGCTCTCTGAAAGGCTGATGCTAATGGGAATTCCACACCAGTAGATGTTACGATGAAGATGCATGTACTGATTTATATACTGCATGTGAGGTTAGACATCCCATCTTATCAAGTTTCCCACCGTGGCTGCTCCATGAAAACCAGTTTCCCACCTTGTTGAGGCCAGTGAGAGTTTCAGACATTGCCCATCGAGTGCGGCCTGGCCTGCTGTACTGATACTGTATTTATTTTGCGTAAGCCACAATCCACGTCGATCATTGAAAGCTCCTTAAAACATTGTGTGTGTCTTTCTCAGGGAGAATGTACCTCTTCTATGGTAACAAGACCTCAGTGCAGTTTGCCAGCTTCAGCACCACAGTCAGCTGTCCCGGGGAACTGCAGGCTCATATCCTTTCAACAGTTACTCAGGCGTAGTTGTAGAAACATCCAAAGCTCCCAGGATGTTGATGAACTGTGTCAGTGCAAAACCATCATCTCTGTGTCACCGTGATGAAGGAAAGTGCAACTCTACACGTGGAATCAAGGAGGGACAAGTATGTCAAATATTTCAGTCTCTTTGTAGAGCGTCTGTGAATACTCATGTTAGAGCTTACATGCTGTTTGCAGTAGTAGTGTCGCCTCGGGATGAAAATGGATCCCTCGTGTTATGTTATCATGAACACACTCGTCATGATAACATAACACGAGGCTACAGCGACTCTGTAAACCAGTGTGTGCGCTGCACAGAGTTGCAGGTCTGTTTGTTTGGTTCTTGACAACTAAACACAGCTGAATGTTCAGAGCAAACCAGTGGAACCACTGGTAGAGGGAGGAGCCCAGATCCAACAAGTCCTCAACATCGAGTGTATAACTGACTTCTGTGACGCCCCGCTGCTCAACATCAAGTTCAGGTAGGTTTGTGTATCAGTCCCAAACAGTGGCGAGCTGGATCACGTCCCTGCGTTGATGTTTCGAGGAGCCCGTCAGTCACAGTCAGTGTGTTTGCACCCACTTTGTTAAACCAACACTGTCATGGATAAGACTGAAACCGCTGTGAGCATCTAGTCATCCAAAAATCTCCAGAAATAAATCGTACTCACTGAAGTGTGTGTGCGTGTGTCTGTCTGTGT
>NW_024583012.1:90354-107587 GCF_018398535.1 Haplochromis burtoni
GTGCGTGTGTGTCTGTGTGTGTGTGTGTGTGTTGTGAGCAGGTATGGAGGAGCTCTGCAGAACCTGACTCTCAAGCTTCCTGTCACCATCAACAAGTTCTTCCAGCCAACTGAAATGTCCTCCAGTGACTTCTTCCAGCGCTGGAAGCAGCTGAGCCAGTAAGTGTTGGAGCAGAGCTGAGCAGCACGTGACGTTCGCACACTTGTGTGTACACGTTCTGCATGCTTTTACATTTGACTGTGTGGCTCCAGTTTCTTCCATCAGCCTTATTGTGCCTGTGACTGGTGGTACTACACCCCGAGTCTCTGGTCCTGCTTCACCTTTCCACTGGTGATGCTTTTGTAATGCAGCAACAGGAAATACAGTTTGTCAGTCACTTGCTGGTGCTGTTAATCAGTTGGCACAGCTGGGGTCACGTGACTGTAGGCATGATATGTGAACCAGCTTTAAGCCCGTGTGTCATTGGGGACTTTCCCCCTGAAAGTTCACAGTTCATTTGTAAGGAAGACCTTTGCTGATGGCTGATGTAGCAGATGTGATATGTTACTGTGAATTTTGCATTTCATGAGAAGCTAAACACTCGAGTGTTTGGTGGTTCAGGCTTTAAAGGCTTGAACTCGCCTGGGCTGCACCTCTCCCATCACGTGTAACTGTAGAGCGTCTCTCCTTAGGCCTCAGCAAGAAGCACAAAAGATTTTCAAGGCAAACCACAGCATGGACACTGAAGTACTGAAGGCCAAGGTAGGACCATGTTTGATGCGTTTGTCAAGGCAAACACTAAAGCTGCTGTCTCATGGTTGCACATGGCTATTCTTACTGTTCAGGTGTGAAGCAGGCGTTTATGATGGTCTCTGTTGATGTCCGAGGCTTCATAGACCTTTGCTAGTCCCAGATTGTCTTGTTCCTGTTTGTGATTCTTTGTGTTTGCTGATGTTTGTGTAGCTTCTGGGACTGGGAACGGCCCTGCTGGACAACATTGACCCCAACCCAGAGAATTATGTGTGCGCTGGAGTGATCCAGACCAAGGGCCAGCAAATTGGCTGCCTGCTGAGACTGGAACCGAACGCACAGGCACAGGTACAGGTACAGAGGGTCCCGAGTCTCGTCTAAGTGAGAAGCACTGCTGGCTGCGACGCTTGGGTCCGTGCTTCCCTGTTGTTTGCTCACTCTGTGTCTCTTCCTGTGTGCAGATGTACCGTCTGACTCTGCGCTGCAGCAAAGACACTGTGTCAAAGCGTCTCTGTGAGCTGCTGGCCCAACAGTTCTAGAGTCCACGCCTCCATGTGACCAGTACTCCTACCATCCCCACCAGCGACCTCTCCCTCAGACCTGCCGCACCTCCCCTCCTTCCTCCAACAGAGAATCAGAGTAAAAAACCAAGAGTGTAACCTACATAAGGGAAAAGCAGCCGCTGCCAGCAGCAGCAATATTAATGTCATTCTTCCTGTTCCACATTCTGATTCTAGTTCATCCTCTACTTGTTTATTAACATAATGCTACATTATTGTTTTTGTTGGTTTACCTGTGTGTGTGTGTGTGTGTGTGCGCGTGCGTGCGTGCGTGCGTGCGTGCGTGCGTGCGTGCGTGCGTGTGCGTGCGCAGGAGAGAGAGTGCATGTGTCCCACGGTTGTGGCTGGGGTCTCATTCTGCTCCATACAGACTGTGTGACGTAGTAATGCTGTGTGTGAGACATCGATTCGTTTATAGGACATTCCTTTAAGACCCTGCTAATGGCTCACCTGCCAACCTCTGCTTGCCTGGAGAGAGAGTGCATGTGTCCCACGGTTGTGGCTGGGGTCTCATTCTGCTCCATACAGACTGTGTGACGTAGTAATGCTGTGTGTGAGACATCGATTCGTTTATAGGACATTCCTTTAAGACCCTGCTAATGGCTCACCTGCCAACCTCTGCTTGAGCCTGTGGGACCTGGCAGTGAGCTGGTCTAGCATTCCCCCTGAAGAAGCACTTGAAGTGTTGGGGATGGCCTTTGAGGCACAGGCTCCTCCCCTCCGATTCCTCCCCCGTTCGTTTCCCACACACAATGTTCTCATTGAACTTATGTGTCGGTAAATGAATTGAATGCTTCCCAGACATTCCCATCAGCTCGTTTAGATGCTGATCATTTCATCCATCGTGAACAAAGTGAAGACTGCAGATAATCGGTGACCAGACCAGCAGCGACCCATCCATCTCCTTGAACGTGGTTCAGGTTTTGATTGAAAGCTTGGGGAGGCCAGCAGCCTGCCAGGTGTGCACAGTTTTCATTTGACTCCTGTACGACTGAAGCTTGTTTTTTCAAAGCTTGTCTCAAAGTAAAATCACGCCCCCACAGATGAGACCAAATCTTTTTCAAAAGGTGTTTGAACACCACGCTTTAGTTTTCCAAGACAGAACTGGCTACCTGTTTCCCCACTGCTGAAGAAGCGCCGTGCAATGGTGGGCTTATGGATAAGACCAGTCCAAACAGGGACTGTGGTGTGGGCTGCTGCAGCCGTGCTGCTTTGGCTTTCTTTTGTTTTATTCTCCAGAGAAATGCACCGCCTTAATTGGGATTGAAGTAAACATACATGGATGCATCGAATTTACCCCGTGGATCCCAAAGTTTGTGCTGGGACAGAGAAGCTCTCTACACACGTAGCAACATCCCAGCTGCGACACAGATTTCAGTCTGGTCAGCCTAACGTTACAGAATAAATCTGGTGTTTACACAAACAGCTGATATTCAGAAGTTGCTCATATCCAGCTGTGGATCTCTGAAATCCACAACTCGTCCCGGCTGTTGTGTCATAATCAGCACTGATGTTCCCGGAGTACAGAATGTTAGAAGACACCCAGATGTCCAACACAACTTGTGTGTGTGTGTGTGTGTGTGTGTGTGTGTGTGTGTGTGTGTGTGTGTGTAAGTAACCAGGTAAGAAAAAGAGCCTAAAGACATTTCTAATACATGGTCACATAATCTTCTGTGGCTGCACAGCAATCACAGGACATAGAACTTTGTAGTGGAAAACGTAGTGATTTTGTCATTCTGTGCGTGTGTGTACATGAGTTTGTGTGCGTGTCTATGCAGTATCCACTAGCTAATGCAGCCTCATATATTGGTGTTAGGAACCTGTCCAATACCTGTGTTAGATTACAAGATTTACTCTGTAATGAAAAAATGTGAAGTAAAATTATGCCATATATATCCAAACTGATGCTTCCTGTCTCGTCACACTGACACAGTCTTCCTATATGAATGGCAGCCAGGCACAGGGGGCCACAAGCCAGTGCGCTGCTAGTGTCTGCACATGCCCGGATAAATGGGGAGGGTCCTGACGTAACATGCAGATCAGCTTGTTTTGGTTTTTAAACGCCTGAACGCTCTCTAGCATTCACACTCTGCATCAGAAAGCAACCTGGGATTCAGACTGGAGTGGGATTAAAGTGATGATGAGATCACCTGATCTACCTGCCTGAGCTGCAGCCAATCAACAATCACCTGTGGTGCTGCTGGCCAACAGTGCACATGCAGAGATGGGACAAAGTACTGACGGCTGTATGAGACTGGACAATGAGGTGGGAGAGAAGGACGTATCTTTATACACTGATTGCAGACATGATGGAAATGTTAAGAAAACGGAAGGATTACTTCATCTTCTTCATGCTCATTTATCCAGCTAAGTAAATCCCCAACAGCTGATTCTGGCTGTGAGCTCAGTTCCTTGATCATTAACATGCAAAGGAACTGAGCTCACATTGTTCAGTGGGCTGGTTTCAGTCATTGTGCAAATGTCCTGTTTCTAAGGTTGAAACCTGCAATCACTGAGACTGAAGAAGCCACCTGATGATGATGATGATGATGAAACGTTTCTCCACTGAAAGCGTCCAGATGAACAGAATCAACTTTTGGGGATTACTTCCATCATCTTCCTCCGTTCATGAGGAGCAGCTCATGAATGGACGTCCAGAGTAAGCAAGAAGTCTGGGTGGAAAGCCAACTGGTCCAAATCCATATGGAGGTAGAGGGATTTCTGAGTGAGAAGGCAGTAGGCTTTGTAGCCAGACTCATCCCTGAGACTGAAGCCATACCCAAGCCATGGAGAAGGAACCAGGGCATTTGTGTGATTGTCTCAGTCCTCAGGAATGTTTTCCCTAAATTCTTGGGGATCAACATATTTATTCTTTTTATTTTTTGGCAGATGTGAGAGAAGCTTTTGCATCGATTTTGGTCAGCAGTGATTTTCACCTTGGACCTCTCCTGTCGATGGTAGAAAGTTCCACAAGTCACCCGTAACTGCTATTCTGCAAAGGTGTCAGTCCCCTCAGAATCACAATCACGATTATTGGCCAGGTGTATGCGCAAACACAAGGAGTTTGGTTCTGATCGATGGTGTCTCTCAAGCACAACAATGTAAAACAATATGTAAACGACACGGTACACACACGCAAATATACAGGATTACAGAAATAAATACCACGGAGTCTGCATTAAGTGCAGTTGCAGTCTAGCAGTGTGACAGTTTAACTTTTTAGGAGGGAGATGGCGAGGGGAAAGAAACTTCCTGTGTCGGGGGGTCCTGGTCTGCAGGCTTCTGCACCGTCTGCCAGCAGGTCAAAGAGTCTGTGTCCAGGGTGTGAGGGGTCTGTGATGGTCTGCCCGTTTCCTGGTTACTGAGAGGTCACCCCAAAGAGCTGATAAACCTACTCTGTACATGTTTGACATCGAGCTCATTAACAGCAGTAACTTACTTACCCTGGGTCTACGTGCAGAAATGTTCGGCAAAGCAAGGAAATGGGATCCAGGCTGGAGGATTAGAGTTACCAGAAGCAAAAGTAAGTGGGTATACAGCACAGCTACAAGTACCCGAGTATCTTGCAGGGCAATCACGATGAAGATGATGACAGACGGGAGAAGTGCCTGACATCAAGAAATCTTATCAGTAGCTAGAAAAGGTAGATCTACAGCACGGAGGCTGTCAACAGGATCCACGTTTCAGGCTGGTTGTGCAAAGGATGCTCCAGAGACGGTTCAGTGTAGTAATAGGATGCAAGCTGGGATACCTTTCACAACGTGAGGAGATCTTAGGTCTTAGTAGTATTAGGAACCTGCACATCTTCAGGGCACAGAGTGCAGACCAGGAACAGCTAAGATGCTGTGCAGAACCATCAAATGCTGCAAACCAATCCGCATGGTTTAAATTAGCATAGAAAGGTGGTAAAGAGTAGAAGAATGCAGGTTAACACCAGAGGGGGAGCAGTTAGCAGCATGCGGACAGGCAAACCTCGGCTGGTTATCCGCCATCAAAGCCTCTCAGTCTCATGTGCAGTGAGATGTTGCACTGTCAGGATACTTTGTTCATCCTCAGGGACATCATGTGGGTCACGGTTGCTCCACTACAGCAGCAGTAACACAAACAGGAGGTCAAAGCCGCTACTGCAGTAAGTACACAGGCCAGATGTGACTGGAGTGAACGTCATGTGCTGCAGCACTCACACTGGTGTCTGTGCTGCTGAGGCGGCCCCACGGACAGCTGCGTCTGCGCGTGTCAAAGTGCGGCGGCGCAGTGATTGGCTGAAAATGACATCATCCAGTCCAGATCTATTGTTGGAAAGTTGATGAGCTCATCGTTGAGAATCCAGTGTGAGAAACACAGTGAGGAGGAAGGAGGACCTCGCTGCAGCGCAGCAGCTGACACCTCAGTAAGTACGCGTGGATACAGCACGGATGCACCGTGGTGCAAAAGAGGAAACGCACACTGTTTGAATATTTGTCTTCTAAGAACTGGTCACAGGACGTTTCACGCAGCGGATTTCTTTCCTACGGGTGTCGCCTGTGGTGCTGCAGGTATGGTCTTGTCTCGGGACAGAGAGATGGAGCGGCCCCCGCTGTCCGTCATCCTACCGCAGCTCTACCTCGGAGCAGAGAGCGACGTGACGCAGGTAGGAAGAGGACCCGTGCTGTCGCTATCAAAGACATAATGTCGCAATAACAGCTCCTGTGCAATGCTCTCACACAGCACAGCAGCACACGCGTGGCTGATGTGGACATTAAATAACATGAACTTACAGCTGCGCATGCTCACGTAAATCTGTTGCCTACTGAGCAGATCATTACTTCATGTGCAATATTATTATATTACCTTATTTTTAAACAATTCAAATATTTCACAAATTACGTGTGAAATATTTTTCTTAAGCACTTTGAGTGATTCTTTAATTTGTAACAAATAAAAAAATAGTGAAGTAAAAAGTTAAAAGTGCTCTAAACAATTACCAACATTAATATGTACACAGAGATGATCACAGTTTATATGTGAGGTAGAGCACAGACAGCCAAGTTTCACTGTGAACTCTCGTACAGCAGAAACAAAGCGTGTGTGTGTGTGTGTGTGTAGGACCAGCTGGCCTCGCTGGGTATCTCCTATGTGCTGAGTGTGAGTCGCTGTAGCCCCCAGCCCTCCTTCCTGCCTGGTTCCAGGTATCTCCGCATTCCTATTGATGACTCTCTGTGGGATAACCTGCTGCCCTGGATCCCACAGGCTCTGCATTTCATTGGTAAGGCCTCACTCTCACATTACAGCAATAGAACAAGATTACCTCAGATTTCTAATGCACATGATCACTAAACACTCACCATGTTGTCATCATTGTGTTTGAACAATGCTTTACTTCTGTGACAGTGCAAGACGTTTGCATTCACGGCTCTATGCAGTCGGTTGAGTTAGCAGTGGCAATACGATAGAAGCTGCAGGCTATGAACCCTCATGCACAAGTCATGACGTTGTTTTTTAGATTTATTTTCATCTATCCATCTTCATCCGCTTTATCCGGGGCCGGGTCGCGGGGGCAGCAGCCTAAGCAAAGAGGCCCAGACCTCCCTCTCCCCAGCCACCTCCTCCAGCTTATCCGGGGGAATACCAAGGCGTTCCCAGGCCAGCCGAGAGATATAATCTCTCCAGCGTGTCCTGGGTCTGCCCCGGGGCCTCCTCAATTTTTAAATATTTATTATTGAATTTTTGTTTTCAAAAATGTAATTTGCAGTGTGGTTAGCTTTAGCCAATACAGCAGCTCTGTGTCCCGCTCGGCTGACTGTCACTATGCACTGTGTGTTCAGACGTAGCCATGTCGTCGGGGGCTTCGGTGCTGGTGCACTGTGCAGCAGGAATCTCCCGCTCCCCAGCTCTGGCTGTTGCCTATGTCATGTACAGTCTGGAAATGGACCTGGACCATGCTTACAGGTATGGCTAGTAGCACAAATTCATCCTGCAGAGGGGACTGAGCTCAACTTTGTCAAATAACATAAGAACACTGAAGAAGCCTTATTGATTTCCTTTCTAAAGCTGAACATGAGTTATTTAACTTACAGCTATCAGAGGTTTTCTGGCACTTTCACCACTCCGGTGAAATGAAGTTAACTCTGCTTATGAGTTTAAGTATTTGTGGTCTTGACAGTTGGAGACTTTTACCCATGAAAGACTTTCTCTAAACAGTCCACAGCACATGGTATTCACACTTTTATCTACAACAGTCAACAACTCCAGAGAACAATGGATGCACACCTTTGTAAAGGAACCAGTATACATAAGTCATGTTTTAGGACTTCTCCTCTCAAAGACCCATATTTTGATATACATCAGAGGATCCAGATATTCCTGCCTTAACAAGTATTCACATGCAGTTGTTGGAAATGTTTATCTTGCAGGCTGCAGTTGTTTCCTTCCCAGCTGTGTAAATCTGCACCTGTCTTAATCTTGACAGATCTCCTTTGTCCCACTGTTCTGAGTCTCGATGCATTAGGCTTGTCAGAGGAAACGAGCAGATGTAGTCAGTCCTGATCAATAACAAGAAGGCTTTGTGAAGTTACAAGACATTATAGCAGCTTGAACACTTGCTAAACCTCTGTTAGCGTATGTATGCACTCTATATCAGCATTATCGAGACATTCAGTACACTCCAATGAGCATCTATTCACCTGTTATTCCTGTTTATTGTCGTACAGCCTGTAATACTGTGGTAACTGTCCCTGTAGCTCATTGCAGAGTACTACCTAGACTCAGTGTGACGTGTGAAATACTAGCAACAATAACCCACATCCTTTCTGTCCCCTTATAAGGTTTGTGAAAGAGCGCCGGCCCTCCATTTCCCCAAACTTCAACTTCCTGGGTCAGCTGCAGCACTTGCAGGGTGCTCTGAGCCAAAAGTCGCGTGGCCACGACCTCCTCATCCAGCAGCTGGCCAGTTGCCTGCCACCTGCTAACGACAGTGTGAACCTCTCTCACAGCAGTCAGAACAGTAACTGTCAAGCTAAGAGCGTCACCGCAGACTCAGCTCAGCACAAAGACAAAGCCCAGCAGAGACGCTGGCTGTCAGAGAGCCCTGACAACAAGCAGCAGCAACTGCGGGCTCCTGAGTTGCCTCCCCATCGTGACCTGCAGCCTGTGCAGAAACCATCGGAGGTTTCAGCTTCCCGTCCCTGTGAGCCTATCAACCCAACACTAAAGGCCACCCAACTACAACTCCCATCAGGCTCTGCTTCTCTCTTAGAGAAACGTAAAAGCCTTACCCTCTCTTTGACCCCTTTGGGAATATGCCCTTCCTCCACAGCAAACGAGAGGCAACAAGAAAAAATGGTCGAGAGCAGGAAGACTGGCGAGAGCGCCGAGGTGAAGAGTTACCCTGGCTCCTACAGGCAGGCAGAGGCTATCCACAGGAAGCAGCGTCTCTCTGTCAGCCAGCACAGCAGAGCTGAGGTCAAGGAAAAGGGCCTGCTCTCACCTTTCAGCGTCACTCTCAACAAGCTGCTGGGTTGGGGGGAAAGGATACTGCTAGGAGGTGTTTTTGTGCACCCTGTGCAGGTGGGACAGCCCGCACTGCCTTACAGGTGCTGAGGATACAAGGAAGCAGGTGGAAGGAGTTATCTGTGCATGTTTGTCAGAAGAAACCAAACTACACAGCTGATGTGCACGTGTAGTGAAAGAACTAATGTCTATTTATTTATTTATTTGTTGCAGAGTTGAATCTAAATGAGCTGAAAACACAAAAAGCACCCGTTTATCATATTGTACTTTGTCATATTGTTGTTTATCATATTGTTGTTTATCATTGCACAGCGATCCCTGTTTCTGTTGTTTTTAAATGTAGTTGTTGAAAGGCTTTTGCCACAATGGTTTGTAATGTATTTACTGACGAATAAAGAGGACATTTTAACCATGTGTGTTTGCCTGTTTCTCAGTGTGAAGGGACTCGCCAGCCTCTCCACCCAGTAAGCAGAGGGTTGCATAGAAACACAAGCATGCAGTGCTTTGAAGTGCCACAGTGAGCCAAGACTTTGGAGGTTTGCTAAAAAACTATTTGGACAAATATTCGTGTCAAAGCAGATCGGACCACAGTGGGTTTAAAAGCAAGTATGTGGATAAAGGGCAGACTTTCAGCTTGCATTCGAGGGCTTTAACAAAAGTGTAGTGTGAACAGGAACTGCATCCACTTTTATACAAGTTCCCACTTTGAGAGGCTCACAAATAACTGGGCGAACTAACATAGTGCAAATCCGTTTCCTGCCAGGTCTTTACCTCAGCGCCCTCAGCTGTTGCTTCTTTGTGCATCTTTAACAACACTGCAACCATTGAGCATGTCCTATTTAGTTGTGTTGCTGCTTTGCTTCAGGCCGTTTTCATTGTGAAGCTGCGCAGTATCACTTCACTGCGTGTTTACTTTGCCGTAACACACCTTCGGGATTTTCCACGCTGGAATTTCAGACGCTTCATTGTGTTATTAAAGCAGTTTGGTTCAGTTTCAAAGGGCGAATAACATCTTGTACAAAGTTTCACATCCGTTTAATCAGTGTCGTAAGTTCTCACGCTGCACGGGCACGTCTGTTAGGTAGGAATGATGTCGTCACGGATGCTCCGGTGACCGAATAAGGAAGCTGACACCCGAAAGATTAGTTTCAGAGTAGTTTTTAATTTGAAGCAGGCGAAGGCTGCCGTGTGTTTGTCCTCGCGTGGGGAAAGTCACCGCCGCCTCTGACATCAGTGTGATGTAGTTGCTGCTGTAGTTTCTTGAGGAAAGAGAAAAGAGGAAGCAGTTCCGCCCAGAAGCTGACTGGAGGCCGACGAGAAAAGAGGCGAAAAAAGAAAAGAAAAGGCGACGGCGATCTGCTACAGTCCCGCTGTAAGGCCCAACTCAAAGCAGACCCGTCGGTGCGTGTTATTGTGCTGCGTGGACAGTGGGACTCCGTCAGGACTTTGCTTTACAGGTGTGGCCCCGAGTCCGTCGTTCGCACACCAAACTTCAGTTTTGAAAACCGTCCATGTTGGTGTCTCCTTACAGTTAGCAGGCTTGCTGCGAGACCGGGATTTAACGCGCCCTGAGGTCCTGTTGTGAGCTCGGAGAGGTTCTGGTCCGGACTGAAAATGAGTGGAGACGAGGAAAGATTCAAACTGGTCGTTGTGGGGGGAGGAGGAGT
This sequence comes from Haplochromis burtoni, assembly GCF_018398535.1. Lineage (NCBI taxonomy): Eukaryota > Metazoa > Chordata > Actinopteri > Cichliformes > Cichlidae > Haplochromis > Haplochromis burtoni. Next base: position 100,799 of record NW_024583012.1, read on the forward strand.
GGGAAAGAGCGCCCTTACCATCCAGTTCATCCAGGTACTGACTCCACAACACGTGTAGAACATACTGTGGACCTCTCTGTAGGTTAATGCGTCGATCCACTGGTGGTCGATCCACTGGTGGGTCGTTATTGAGCGGTTATTTCCACGAACTCAACCTTGTCAAGGTTCAACAAGTGACCTGCATTTGGAACAGATGAGCTGTTGGTGGTTAATGGTTCACCACTAAAGTCTTATTCAGCTGTTGAGCAGCAGTTAAACTAAAACAAACACCAGCAGGCTTCTCCCTCCAGATGAAGTCATTCATTGTTAGAATCACAATAAAAGCAGTCAAGACTTTAGTTACGCATCTGAAACCACCTCTGCTCATATTTAACTTGTGTATCTGTACTTGATGGTGCTTGACTGCTGCAACAGTGTTTAGCCTGGTGTTGGTAAACTGATGTACTGAGGGAGGAAACAGAAGGATGTAAACTTTGCTGGGTATAAATGACAGGTTACTGTTAGATGACGGCTGGGGAACATCGTGATGTCACAACCTCCAGGGACAAAGTTGAGCAGGAGTGCCAAGTTTAGGTTGCTCAGTTCCTGATCATACAGGAGAGTAGATGGAGAAAGAAACAGGGGTTATCTATGAAACACAGTATAGTGTGACAGTAGATTTCCATTTGAAATATTTTTAAATACTTAAACTCTAAACATGTTACCAGTGCACTTCAGTAAGTTGGGTACCTTCCACCCCGGTTCTGTTAATGTGTCGCTGGGAATTGTTCCGTTCTGAGTCGGTGCTTCTGCTTCCACACTGTATGGTAAGTTTCTTCATTACCTCGGGCAAGCTTTTGTTGCACTCTGTTTAACACAGAAAGGTCTGCATTAAACTGGCTGCCTAATGAACGGCTGTAGTACAGTCACTGAGCACTGTAGCAGTAAATAGTGGATTATAGAACACTGAAGGAGAAGTACGGACGTGGTTACATATTCAGTCTAAACTTAATAATTCTCTGGGCACTTTTCATCATTTTTGCTGCGTCACTTTTGTTCTCGCCAGCTGTGAGTAATATAAATAAATGCCTGTTAGGCACTAGGCTTGGTTATGAGAGGTGTAAAACAAGCCAAGCTGTTCACAGTGTAGTGTTGATGTTAATAACTCGGAGTGTGTTCCACAGTCGTACTTTGTGTCCGACTACGACCCCACCATTGAAGACTCCTACACCAAGATCTGTACCGTGGATGGAAAGGAGACCCGGCTTGACAGTAAGACATTACACTGGAGATATACATGTCCTAATTCACACAGTGTCAGAGTAATTGCAGGGTTTGGAAAAAACTTTGTGTGAAAACAAAGGGTGTGTTACATTGTGATGTGATAGAGGCAGTGTGTTTGCTCTCTGGATGTTTCATTTCCCTTGTTAGGACTTGTTAGTGGGCTGGTGCTGTCAGGGTGGTGTGCTGGGCCACGCTGTTCTTTCACCACTTATTTGTGAATCATCAGACGCAGCAGAGGTGCTGTTTGTAAGACTCTTCCTCACCCTTCACAAACATCACACTTACCCTAATTGATACAGTTTAGCGATTTTTTTTTTTGGTGAATGCAACAGTAGAGAATCGGTTTTAGTGAAACCACTAAGAAAAACACTTGTTTCCTTAGTGGGTGATTTTTATAACACAGAACAAGTGAAACTTCAGCTTAATGTTACAGATGTTCTGTTAGCAGTATAGGTCACCATGTATACACTATATTTGGAAAAGGTTTATTCTGTTCATCTGGACGTTTTCAGTGGTGGTTTTCATCCAGGTGTTTATAAGGTTGGAAACCTGCCGTCAGCTGAGACTGAAGACGTCAGCTGGATGATGACGAAACGTTTCACACACTGAAAATATCCAGATGAACAGAATCAACCTTTTCAGACTTATTTACCTGGATGATTGAGCGTGCATCAAGACATGTGTACACTATATTAGCAAAATTATTTGCTAGTCTGTCTACATATGTGTACGAAGTTGGGGGACATCCTATTCCTAATCCATGGCTTTAATATGATGTCGGCTCACCGTTAGCGGCTACAGGAAGGCTTTCCACAAGGGTTAGGAGTGTGTTCATGGGAATCTTTGACCGTTGCTCCTGAAGCACATTTGTGAGGTCAGACACTGATGTTGGCTCACAGTCTCTGCTAATTCATCCCAAAGGTGTTCCCTCGCATTGAGGTCAGGACTCTTTGCAGGCCAGTCACGTTCTTCCATCCGTGTAATGCAATAACTTGCTTTGTGACTGGTGCATAGTCATCTTGGAATGGGGAGGGGCTAGGGCTGTTCGATATAACGATATGTATCTGACAATATGAAAACATCTATCGTTTCATTTTACGCTATCGTTTGTTTCGTGGTGTCGCAAAATAAACTGTTTACGGCAATATTCATGGTTCTGATGGTCACTGTAGTTATTATTAATTTTCTCTCTCTCTTATATTTAATATAACCACACTACGGACGGACAAGCGCCTGTTTTTATGCGTTGTCGTTAGCAACAACGACGGTAAAACCATCGCGTGTCCGCTTGTTTATTTTCCACATAAACCTTTCACAATAAAGCTCAAGATCCTGTTGAGACTTTTCAAAATAAACGCAATCACGTGAAAAAGTATGCAGTGTTTATGGATGAGAAGTAAAAAAGAGCCGCCAGGTGCTAAAAAATAAACCTTAGACTCAAACGTTAGAACAGGCTTTTCCCCGCAGCACGCCGTGTAATAAATACAAAGAAAACGGCGGCCGTTACAACCTGTGTCTAAAAATGTGTCGTTTCATGCATCGGTTAAAACACTCGACTCCGGGTACACGGCGCCCAGCTGGAAACACTTCACCTACCCGAGATTCACAGAATTTACAGAAAATATTATTTTTTTGTGATTTATATCGTTACCGGGACGATGGAGGTTTTATATCGGGATATGAGATTTTGGTCATGTCGCACAGCCCTGGGAGGGGCCATTGTCACCTGTTCCCACAAAGTTGCGAGCATGAAGTTGTCCAAAATGTCTTGGTATGCTGAAGGATTAAGATCACTGGAACGAAGGGGCTGAGCCCAGCTTCTAAAAACAACCCTACACAATAGTCCACCGAACTTTGCATGTGGCACAATGCAGTCTAAGTAATGCTCTCCTGGTAACCACCAAACCAGGACTTATTCATACGTTTGCCAGATTAGTCATTGCAGAGAACATGTCTCCACTGCTCTAGAGTCCAGTAGTGGCGTGCTTTAATACCACTGCATCCCACGTTTTGTAATGTGCTTGGTGATGTAAGGCTTGGATGCAGTTGCTCACCCGTTCCTTGAAGCTCTGTATGTGCTGTTCTTGAGCTAATCTGAAGGCCACATGAAGTTTGGAGGTCTGTAGCAGTTGGGCCTCATCTGCTGACCCTGCTCTGACTCACCACTTTGTGTGAGTTGCTGACCTTCCTAAATGAGACACAGGTGAAACTTAAATAGTGGCTGATCAGCCCACAAAAACGCAAAAAGGGATAGAACACACAAATACCCAACTGAAACTAACATAACAAATCCCATCCCCCCCCATGATCCAGAGTTGTGGTATGGCCCAATTTGCAGGTCTCCATATAGGCTTGCTCCGCCCCTTTTCCGCCCCTGGTGGTGGCTGTAGCTCAGGTGGCAGAGCAGGTCAGCCACTAATCAGAAGGTCGGTTGTTCGATCCCAGGCTGCCTCCTGGATGCCAAATATCCTTGGGCAAGATGCTAACCCCGTGTTTGCCTACTGGTGGTGGTCAGAGGGCCCGGTGGCGCCAGTGTCCGGCAGCCTCGCCTCTGTCAGTGCGCCCCAGGGCGGCTGTGGCTACAATGTAGCTGCCATCACCAGTGTGTGAATGTGTGTGTGAATGTGTGAATGACTGAATGTAGTGTGAAGCGCTTTGGGGTCCTTAGGGACTAGAAAAGCGCTATACAAATGCAGGCCATTTACCATTTTCCACCTATTAGCTCATCACTGAGGGACTGGGAGCAGCTGAGGTAACTGAGCAAACAAAGACAGATTAAATCATAAAGACACAACAGTGTAAACTAGACTGTGCACACTTGTTTTAGAATGCAGTGTTCTGTATGTACATTAGTTCTAAATCAAAACAAATTCTTTATTATCCTGTAAATTAAATCCTGTATTTAAAGAAAGAAAAGTGTAGGTGTAGTGTTACGTGTAAGCCTCTACACTGTTTGGCAGATATTCCCACGTGTGGCTGTAACTGCAGCCATCACACTATAATACCACGTCACTGTAGAACATTTAGCAGCCAGAAAATTTCACCACTGCACTTCAGTTCAATGTCTTTTCTATAGCGCCAGTTATCTATACAACAGTTGCTTCAAAGTGCTTAAATCACGGTGAAATTCAGTGAACTCCTGAGAGCAACCCATCCTTTCACAAAGTGTCCGTAGAAGTGCTCAGCATGTTGGGTTTTATACACCTGAGGCTGTAGAAGTGATTGTACCAATGATTTGGATGGGTGAGTGAATACTTTTGGCAATAATATAGTGTATGTCTTTGAATACTATGTATGTTTTGTATTTATGTGTATATGTGATCATGTCTCTGTGTGCATCAGTCTTGGATACAGCAGGTCAGGAGGAGTTTGGTGCGATGAGGGAGCAGTACATGCGGTCTGGAGAAGGCTTTTTACTGGTGTTTGCACTCAATGACCGTGGCAGGTACGTGTGTGATGTTTGTTTGTATGTCTCTTGTATAGAGTGCTATAAAGTTATACTCTAAAGCTATGTACACATGATGTAGCGATGTGGCAGCTAGAGACCACAGGAAGCAAGTGACTGAAGTGACTGCGAGTCAGCATTAAGAATAGAATAGCCTTTTATTGTCATTGTACATGTACAAAGAAATTATGGGTGCACCATGCGCCCACCGGGGCCACGCGCCTGGGAGTGGAAAAAAAAAATAGTAGAGATATCAGGAATAAAGCGCAACCAAAAGACGTATATACAGTCTAGAGAAATATATAGCCAACAACAGAAAGGGACATGTTGGAGAGCAAAGTGCTAGGTTGGAGGTAGCACAAAGGAAAGACTTGGTCTGCATAGAGTCCATCTGTGGTTGGCCTGAAACATGAGGGTAACTGAGACCATGGCCCAGGGTACGCAGCTGTTAGTGAGTCTGGGGGTGTGGGACCCAGACTGAAGACCACTGAATACCATCGATTGAGATGTGACCTGGTAGGAAATATCTTAGAGGCTCAACTGGAACCTGGAATCTCTTCAACCAGTCATCATCTTCAAAGTGATGTGCGATGAGCAGGCTGGTTCCTGTGTAGATGCAGTTTCATTTCTAGTAATATTTCCTTAGAGAAGGATGTATAACATGACAAGTCCAGCTCTGTGAAACCAATTCTTGTGTACAGAAAGGTCCTGGTTTCCATTAGTAAGTTGTTCCTGGGTCAGGTTTCACTTCATCTTTTTTCTTCTGTTTTGGGTGCTTTTCCTCCTGGGCACTCTTATGGTCCAGCTTTTGGTTTCTAATGTATTACTTCATATAAAAGACTGTCCCCATTCTCAGGAGGAGGAGAGAACCACAACTTTAGAGTGTGATGCAAAAGCCACATTTTATTCATCTGAAACTCAATTATGGACAAGAAGGACACAAATGTAACCTCTTTGTAATAATCTGGTCCTGTGTTATCTTTTGCCCATTTACTCTCAGAGCACCTGCACACTACACTGCAGTACAGGGGGGCGTGGAGTCCTCCAGCCTGCATGTCAAAGTATCTTTGAGCAGATGGTGCACACAGTTGCCGCCAGTGCGTCACAGTGTGTGTGAATGTTATATGACTTGTAATAGAAAGTGCTTCAAGTACTTAATTAGAACTGAAAAGCTGCATCTGTAAGTCCAACACTTCAGAAGAAACTCACCGTAGCCTCTGCTGTTTGGTAATGAATCTTTTTCAGCTTCAGCCGAGGGTTGAACCAGGAACAACCACACAGTAACAAAAACAGACTATTTAACAACACAATATGTTAATATATAAGGAATAAGGAAGACTTTGTCTGGAACTATTAAAATGGATATGAAGGGCTGTTTTAATCTGTGACTGGTAATGATTTCTGTCCTTCCAACTCTCAGCTATCATGAAGTCCAGAAGTTCCACACCCAGATCCTGAGAGTGAAAGACAGAGATGATTTTCCCATGGTGCTGGTTGGAAACAAGGCAGACCTGGAACAGCAAAGAGTGGTAACTAACAACAACCGATACTCCTCTATAATGTCATTTTTCTTCTATTCCAGATCTACTGCAGAAGGGAAGTTCTGGAATCTCAACAGTTTAGGAGATATCTGCAGTTTTATAAACAACTTTTCTGGCTTAGTCTCATTTATTCCACAAATTATTATACAAGCAGAATCAACTCCCGTAACTCAGGAGCTCGAGGCATCCACTTATCAAATGTCCAAGGTTCCAATTCCTGTAATCTGACAGTTAAAGTGTGCCTGTGACAATGAGCCTGCACCCCAAATTACTAAAAATAATATAGAGGAAGATTGGAAAATACAGATGCCAGTCCATTTACTCTATTAATAATTGGACCACTGGTCCTGAAAGGACTGGAAAACCACAGCTCAACAACGTACAGACGTGGACAAAACTGTTGGGACCCTTCAGTCAATGAAAGAAAAACTCATAATGCTCACAGAAATAACGTTAATCTGACAAAAGTACAAATAAATACAAATTCGATGAATGTTAACCAATGAAAGTCAGACCATGCTTCAACAGAATTATTTAAAA